>NC_132816.1:20051314-20351314 GCF_048594095.1 Paramormyrops kingsleyae
ATAATAAACGAAACGCGAGCAACCAAGCCCCCCCCCCCCACCACCAGCAGCACCAACCCACGCTCCATGCTGCTGCCCACGGCAGAACGCGAGTGGGCACCGGCGGGAGCCTAAATGGCCACACGCTTTGAAACTTTCCAGCTGGAGCTCCCAGAACTGAACGCCTACTTAGTGCCCCCTGAAGGAGGGGCCTGCTCTGGTGTCAGAGCTCCAGTTCTGCTTGGCGATCTGATCCAGTGACGATTAGTATTTTCACGGCCAAAACATTCACACAATGCTTACCGTGTGACGCATTTAAAAAGGCAGATATTAATTCTCCTTCCTTAACATCCTGTATGCTGAGTCCTGGGTCCTTAACCACCATCTCTGGAAAAATAGGGTCACCGGTTGCCACCAATGTCACTACCATTGGCCATCCATGCTACAACATGGCAGTGAATTCCATTCCTGTGTGTGACTAAGAAGATCTACTCAAACAGTCCTCGTCATGAGCCCAAAAGTGACGCGTTCCACCTGTGTGCCCCCTCCCCGTTGTGTTCAATTTGGTACAGCCACCCACAAGCCAGCTGCCTCTCAGAAACCACCCCACCCCAAAAGGCAGACAGATCCAGCATCTCAGTGCACACTTTTCCCAGAATGCACCACACCCAACACTAGTCCACAGGTAAAGGGAGCCTCTTCCTCACTGTGCTACATTACTTACTCCTATTACTTACTTCCACAGTGCGTATCAGTGGTAGCGCAACGCTGAAGGTATTTCCCAGGGAAAGCAGATGAGGGGTAGAAAGATTCCTAAATGAATTACTCAAGGTGTTTAACGCCTGACAGGAGCCGAGCCACCCCCCCCCCAGTGAGACTCTCTCTTCATTACACCCCTGCTGGCTCCCTCCACTGTGCCTCTTCACTTCTCAAAGCTTCCACGTGGCGCAGGATTAGCGGACGTGCGGACACGCCGACGGCGATTAGGCCGGGAGAATGGATCGGGAAAACAAAACGGCCGTCAAGGGTGTCTGAAAGACGGACTGCTCTTTATCGCCGCTGCGCACTGTGCTGAGAGAGGCCTCTCCACAAAGAGTGGGCAGCTTCTGTAAGGGGGGGGGGGGGGGTCGGCTCTGAATTAGCAACTCTCACTGGTGCGCTGTCCAGACCGAAATGCATCCGCGCAAATCCCCAGGGAAGTCAGGCTCTAATTTAATTAGCACACCAGTCAGTACTGGTCATGCAGTAATTGGTCCACAACAAAATGCAAGTGCTGAACAATAACAGAGGGCAAATTACATAATAATTAAATGAAGTGTGTGACTATCCCCCCTCATAAGCACTAGCTAAATCGAAACAAAAAAACCATTAAACTGGTCCACTTTCTTCTCATCCGTAACCGACTGCTGTTTCCATGTTCTCCTTCACTTCCTCTTCACATCCCATAAACTGGTGAATCCCAACCTCTGATCCCCTACAGACTTAAGTCCAAAAAACATTCCGGATGGTGAACCGGCATTTCTAGGCATGCAAGGTGCCCCTTTAATCCCGGTAAATATCGACAACATGCATCGGCGCTCTGCATTAATGAGTTCCCTCGTATTGACGCATCATTAAAACCCGACGCAGAGCTTTCTCCCTCTATCCGCAGCCGGTCTGACCCCCACCCCTCCCAGGCACGATGCATCCTTACAACAAACATGGAATGGAAACAAAGACACCATTTGATCCCCAAACCAGTGACCTTTCTGCCATCTTGTCCCCCTCAGAGTTACCCAGCACACCACATTACATTATTATGTAAATGATATCACTCACAATAATGCAGTATTCCCTCCTGCACAAGCAGCTTACAGTCTTGCTTATACATCTGCACGCCTAAACCAATTAAGTTCTACTCGCTAATGACATTATTAGCTTTAATGTTACTGTGCATTGCAGAGATATCCAAGACTGACTAAAAGACCTTCAGCATATCTCAGAGTTTTAAGTCCAATCTTTGGTTCTGCCTGAAAGGAGACTGGTAATGAACAGACCGAGCTGGGCAGAACTGGGACATAAATTAAACAAAACCGTGAGGTTTGATTGGAGCTGTTCTAGAAAGGTGAAGACGGAACAAGGTGAGAATGTTATTTTGTCGAGGCTAACCTGCAGGTACAGCTTTTGGTCACGAAACCGCCGACCACCCAGAGGTCAAATGGACCACTGCCCGGATTAATGGACTTGACAGAGCTACCCCATCCCCCCAAACAGCTGCCAAGACTTCAGGTCTGCTCAATGGAGCTTAATCGAAAACCACAGGTCAAAAAGTAATCACATGAGGTCACACTCTCCAAATAAACAGAACACTGCGATTCGGCTAAAATCGGCCACAGCATCAATGAAGTCGTGGAGAAATGGAGAATGATTGGGTAAATGTGGCTTTGAAACACACACTGTGTGGGATTACTTGTTAAACACAATACCCACCATCAGCTATAACTGACAACTGATGAAACCGTTGAAGTCTATCTTCTGGCATCACTGGACGCACCCAGGAAAGGATATAGCGGTATTAGCATTAGCGCGAGGTTATACCTCACAGGGGACACAAATCTCAATTTCGGTCAGACGTCCATTTCAATACTAGCTGCAGGCCACAGGTTGATTTCTGTTTAAAAGCCGGTCTCACACTTTTTGGCCGTCAGTGTTACTCTAACACAATCATTTCACGTCCAAAAGAACCGTTTAACATAGCATCATACTGTGCATTAATTAAAAAAATTAAAAAAAACAGGACCAACCCCCCCCCATGTCTCTCACATCTGTAAAGTGAAACCTACATCAGGATTAGGGCTTCGGCTCTGCTGAGCCTGACAGGCCTGGTGAAAGGCTAATGCAGAACAAGGTGTGAAAAAACCCTGACTAAAGACTTCCTAGGTGAAAGGTCACCATAAAGAGAGGAAACAGACCCCCCACAATGCATCACTATAACTCGATCAGTGACCATTAAGATTTACCCTTAACAACTTCTTTTTTTGCTAAGAATAATCTTTAAATAAGCAATCAAAACAGACACTCCTAAATCCAGGTGTTTTACCATTATGCATGGTCGATGTCCCCACAGGGAAAAAACAAACATGGAGCCTGTGCAATTAAACAGTATATCTACTGCACCCCAGATAACCCGCAGAGATAGACAGCAAAGACCATCCAGTGTTACCGTGGGGATTCACCGTTTTATTAAATCGCTTGAAAATGAAATGTCTGCCCCATCCCCCATGGGAGAATTCACATACCACCGGGCTCAAATGAGATAAAGACCCTTGTATTACACAAAGTGAACACTTCGTGCTTTTTTTTTTTTTTTGGAGACTATATGAAGAGGCGATTCACATCTGCTGCTTTTGTGCTTTCCAGTTTAGCGCCCCCATATCGCCGAACGCTCGATATTTTATTTCTCGTCCGTCATTCTCCGGCTGATTTCGCCGGCTTGAGTTAAGCGCGGCTTTATCACGAGCGGCGACTCCGAGCAGCTCGCATTGACGGAGTTAATAACGAAAATATAAACCCGGCGGCGGGGGAACGTCTCCCCCAATTTGGTCTCCCTTATTTTTTGGCAGGGAAACCTGCTGTCACCACAGGAGACTTCCCTCATTAGACTGCCATTAGTAGAACTGATTTTTAATAGCATATGCACTTAATATTTTATTTATATGGTGCTTCTGTTTGCCTGCATAGCTATTTGCGAATGTTCCTCCTCCGAGACAGCGGTGTTCAATAAATATTGTAATTGTGAAATAACAGGGTTTTAAATACACAAAACATTGTTGTTTGGCTTCAATTCGGCATACATTTGCCCAGCTACAAAGGATTACTGTACTCCAGGGGTATTTGAACTGTTTTTGATAGGCTGATACCCACCCACAATTCCTCTGCGCACCAGGGGGCCCCGCCCCAAAGTTTAAATACCTCTGCCCTACTCAGATTAAAGTGAATTTTTTCAAAATTGTGTAAATGTGCTGATATATTTTCCAAGGATAACTTCACTACTAAACATTTCATTTTCCATATCCGTTTTCTCAGTACAGATTTCCGGTGATTGTCACTGGGCAGGGGACACCGTGGCAGATACAGTATGTACATACTGACACAGTATAGTCACCAAATCACCTGAGTCGCCTACTGTAGGTGTTTTGGAGCTGCAGGGGCAAACAGGAGCACCTGAAGGAAAGCCATGTGAAATTCAGGAGAACAAGCAGACTGGCAGTAGAAGGCACCCCTTTGGGGCGCAGGGTTCCATTCCCCGACCATCGAGAGGTCCCCCCGCCCACACACACACACACACACTACAAACAGGTGAATGGGAGTTGCCAAATTGTCCGTAGGTATGAACGGTGTGTGAATGTGAGTGAGCCCTGCAGTGTGTTGGCCTGTTCTCGGTTGTTCCCAGCCCTAGTGCCTGCAGCTTCTGGGAAAGGCGCCAGACCCGCACGACCCGGAACAGGACAAGCGGGTACCGGCCATGGATGAATAACAACATCATTGACGACGACAACAAAATAATAAATTGTTGGCTTGGTGTAAAGAGGCCCACACTGTAAACATACAGCACCAGTCAAAAGCTTGGACGAGCCTCCTACGAGGGAGAGTGATAGTGTCACCTCACATGACCTGGCCACCTGATTGAAGACAGCAGAAATGGTTTGGGAGAAGTTTGACCAGAGAGTGACGGAAAAGCAGCCAATGGGTGCTCAGCATATGTGGGACCTGCTTCAGGACAGCTGGCAGAGCATCCCAGGAGGCCACCTCATGGGACTGGCGTGGAGGAGACAATAGGGTCAGCCAGTCTTTGGAGAAATTGGGGTTAAGGGCCTTGGTCACAGGCCCAATGGGGGCATCACTCTGCCGACCCAAATATTTGAACCAGCAGCCTTCTGAGTCCTAACCTACAAAGCTGCCCCCCAACAAAATAATTTCGTTTAATACTTCTTTGCTCAGTGCATAATTCCATATATATTACTTTATACGTTTGATATCTGCATAATTATTCTAAAATGTAGAGAATAGTACATGTGACCCTTTCTATGGGTAGGTGTGTCCAAGCTTTTGACTGGTACTGTAAGACCTGCCTAACTACCAACATGGGTGACTCAAGGATGTTGAGGTTGTTCATTGTGGACTGCCACTGACCAATGGGAGCAAAGGCAGCCCTCCACATGGGCTGCTAATGCTTCAGATTGCTGGGTCAACAGCAAAATGATGTCAGTCCCTCCCACATTCCCCAAATGCGTGGGGCTGAATCATCACCTGCCTGCATCTCTGGTGGATTGCTCTCGTTTCACACCCATACATAAACCACCAAGTTCCTGAGCTTCTAAACCCTTCATTTGTTTTCAATAAAGGAACAGACGAACGGGTTAGCAATGGTGATGAGAAGCAGCACGAGGTCTTTTCAATCAGAAGATTAAAAACAGGAAACTCTGTCGATTGTGTTTTAGCGGGATGCCGACAGCGCACGTCTGGCCAGCTACTCCCAACAAGACTTTCCGAGGTGAAAACACCGGCAGTTACCACGGAGACGTTCATTATTTCTGGGGAAGCCGGTGCTGCTCTGTTAGGCTGGACTGAATCCTATTGATTTATATCCATTTGTTACAATGTAATTTAAAATGTAATTAGCACAGTGGCATCGCCATTTCCAATTGACAATCACACATGCCTCGTATGTGCAGACACACTTATGCACAAAACGCTCGCCTTTCTGCGCTGGCGATGTTCACAGTCATTGATATGTTGATATGCATACTTGTATCTGTATGCACAGCCTGTATGTATCTTTTATGTATAACGTATGTAATGTATGTGTAATTTATCTATATTCCCCTCGCTCCAACTCCTGTCCCCTTGTGTCTCGCACATTCGCAAGTTCTGGTGGAGCCGCAACTCTTTCATTTACACGTGTGCTTGCACATTGTGTTAATGACAATAAAAACTGAATTGAATTGAATTGAGTTGAATGGAACTGAATTAAACAGAATTGAATGGAATTGAATTGTATTGTATTGCCAACCCATCTGAACTAACGAAAGAAACAGCGAGAATCTGTCAGTCATAGTTCCTTAAATGAAGCTGTCAAAGGAAAAAGTATTACGGGGACACATCCTGCTTTTTATGAAAATCCTGTAAATTCAGAGACACACACACACACACACAGCAGAAGGTTATCGGTCAATGAGACTTTATTTAGCGGCTCTCCTAGATTTCACGCTGACAGGAAGTGTTTACCAGCATGAACTAAAAAAGGCGTCATCTGTAAAAATTACACACTGACAAGAGGAAAGGAAGCGATGGTTCCAGCATCCACGCGCTGCTAACATGTCACCTCAATGTAAAACTCAAACACCCATTGTGTCCTGCGACGGACCCCTGACAAAATCAATATCGCGAATAGGATAATCATGCGGTCATTTTTCACGGCTCTGCAGGCTTGAGTAATGGGTCCTTCTGAACTAAGTGAAAGTGAAGGTGTTTCACAAACGGCGCAGGGTCTCTATGGTTACACAAAGTGCCACGTACACAGTCAATTTGGTGTGAGGTAACACCCTCTGCTTCTGCGCAGATTGTTAATAGTGCTACTAATTAGTGTCGCAGTTTTTTGTTAAGGAAACTGTGACTCGGCGTGGAGCACTGAGTTCCAGGGATAAGGGCTGGAATCGCCCGTGTTGTTCACAAGTTTTCCCATGTTGTTGGACATGTTGTTGCAGGTGACTTCACTGGCCTCTAGGGGGTGCCCGAGAGCCCTATAACACTGGATGCGTATTACCCAGGACAGGAAATAGATCACGGTGAAACCCAAAAGGGTGAGAGGTGCCTGAAAATGTGGATATATCGATATTATTACGAAATGATAAATGCTGAACAAATCTCTTCAGCAATGGATTTACCAGTGAGCAGATCAGTCAAATGCATAAATTGGCAATAAATCACCAAAATCCAACAACTAAACAGAACTATGGAAATCACTTAATGACAAAACACTGCGGAAAAATGACGCACCGTTCTGGACAAACACACCTGTGTGGAAGGTCACTGAAATGCAAAAAAGATTCCTTCACAAAACTGAACTGATGTCTCTCCAGAAGGCTTTATCTTACTAGCAAGGATATCAAAAAATGTCAGGTCTTTAATACAGTCCCAAGAGGGTTCAGAGGCAAGAGCAGTGGCTGCTTTCATTACGGACGGAGAGGTGATTGAGGAAACCTCTTCTGGTCTGGGTAATTCCAGGCCCCGGAAAGCTCTGGAATAAAATGTATTTTATACACTGCCATTTTGAGAGACCTGACTGGAGGAATTTACCTGGCTACCATTTTTTCAATTCACCATCTGACAGGTGACAGAAGTGAATAGTGGAATGGGGGGGGGGGGAGCATGGAAATGATGAGGGTGTGTGCTTTCAATTGGCTTGCAAGAGTGTATGCACCAGTGCTTGTCAGAGTGTCTACATATCGTACATTTTTTTCCCCAGGAAGTAGGTGAGTCTGCATTTGCCTGTTGTCATGTGTATTTTTAATTCCACTGTCCTTCTTGTCTTTACTACTTCCTGTTTGCAAAGAAAGTCGTAACCAATTGTCTCAGCATCGCGCTAATGATTCTGGTACAGCATAGTCGCAACCAAAACAGTAGTGTAGTGAGACCATCTCGCAGGGCTCATCGAACACAAAATCAGCTTGAGTGACCTTCATCTTTGGCTGGAATTGTGGGCCTGGTTTTGTCACCAGAAGCAGCCCCACAAAAGCCGATTCCAAAATGCCACCGTTGGATGCGATTACCTCCGGCTGCCAAGCTCATTCTAAAATCACAGACACTCTGATCTCCTTATTTACTGCCCAGGAATTCACACGCCCCACCGCCCGTAACCAACTGAGAGTTTGTGGAACCGGAACGTGGCACTTCGACATTTTTCACCACCACATGACAGTCTGGGATCTCAAGCTCCCTGAAACCAGGCGGAATTACGTTCCACACGATGTTTTTCCAACCAGATCGATAAGTCATTACAAACAAATATAACGACCTGCCGGGGCCCCCACCCTGCCACCCTACCATTTCTGAGGTGCCATGAAACTCAAGCTATACTTCAAAAATGATCCTGCTCTCCGTCGTCACTCCATCCGTCGTCCGGGGCCAATCGATTCCCAGCGTGCTGACACGGGCACGCGTTCCCGCATCTCTCTGAGATTCCGGAGTCATGGGGCAGCCCACGAGAAGGAGGATCACTGACGGGGGAGTCCGTTCAGTATCAGTCAAAGCCCATATAGTACCCTAGGTAAACTTCACCACCGGCGCCCCCTGTCTGAGACAAGTGAAACTGACTTGTTATGTCGGCATCCCCCCTGAAGGTGGTGCGGCTGGCTGCCGCTTATGTTGCTAAATGAGTCAACCGGCACTGGGAAAGTCACAGATAATGAGATGCATGAGGTGGGGCCACGAATGCCGGCTCCGGGTTTGAATGTCTGAAGCGAATCGGTCCTACGTGCTTGCGGCAAGGGGACGGCCAAGCTGGGCGATAAAGGGTGGTATTGAAACTAATTAGAAAAAAAATGCAAAGCAGGGGTGAAATGGACTGAGAATTATGAGACAGTGATGGCTCAGGCAGAGGGGTGGGGGTCAAACCTGTATGCTAAAATGTACTGGTGGGGCCTCATTTATAGTAATCTCTACTGATCATGATTTAACTTATTACCCAAAGTAGCTATATTATCTTGACCGCTTTCCTGCGAGCTTCTACCCATCCGCGCACTGGAGTCCATCCGTAAGCCAGGTCCCTCATCATCAATCCACCAGCTCTTCCAAAGATGGCTGAGGACTCGTCCCCGGGGCCATCAAATCCTCCCGCTCGGGACGGAGCGACAGGCACTGATGGGAGCGGCTGATTTGTGTATTTTCTCCCCCCCCCCCCACTCATCCATAGCAAAATGCTATGTTTGCCTTGAGGACTGACAGAAACAGCGTGGACCACGGCTAGCCTGCGCTGTTAGCATTAGCATGCTGGGCTGCCCGCTGAGGCACCATCAGTCGGCCTGATTGGTCCCACCTGATTAGCGCCGCTCATTAGCGCAGCTAGCCTTGGCTTTCTGGGGCCCCGCTGGACCGGCACTGTTAACCCTGAAGCCCATTTTGGCCCAGACCGATAATCATTTCATTACCATACAGAAGTTTAGAAAAGCGGGAGTAGAGAGATGGATAAAGCAGCAGAATCAGGACGAAAAATATAACCTCACTATTTCCATTGTAAAATCCCAGATTACCAATGATGAACCTACGACGTTTACATTCCTTTTCCTCTTCTGAACTTAATTCCGATGTAATTCATTCTTTATAAATGGCATCTCGAAGTTAATTAAGCATAACTTTCAAATAAACTAGCTTCCCGTTGAGATAATGTCTTTCTTTTCACGTCGATTGCGAAACACTTCATCTGGGATATCCGTAATATGTAGCCACGGTTGTGAAGACACTAATTTGATACACGCCGTTTATTCAAACTTTCATCTTGAGGAATTATGGCACATGAAGTGCTTTTTAACTATTCATGTATAAATAACAAATGCCTGGAACCCCACCTCTCTAAAATGAGTTTTATTTATTCATAAATCACTCCAGAGCAAGAAGCTGCATCTTTAAATTATTTAAGTATAGTCTCATAGTAAGACACTAAGGAAAAACTAATTTCCCACCTTCATATGTCTGAATATTCTTCCCCCATGGAGCAGAGAGTGTCCTGGGGACCGGAGGTGACACAGAGAAGCTTCAAAGCTCACCAGCGACAGTGAATGGCTCTAAATGGATACAGTCAGAGCCCATCCTGCAAGCTGTCTGTGGGAAATCACGGGAAAGACCCCTACCCCCCCCCCCCCAGCACCTCCTAAATGAATATTTTGACCCCACCCTGAAGATGCCTTGTGGTCTACAAGTGGTTTTCAGTGAAGTTCACACCTGGTCATGCTTGGTATAATATTTAAATGGGGCTCACAGCAAACTTCAGGATTTTTTTAAGGTGGGGGGCATAAGAGGAGCATCATAATTCATACAGAGGGGCCAATTTCAGCGGCCAATGATGTGTTTCAAATCAGTGAGTGACAGGGGAAGGGGCATTCCCGAGACCAATCAGCATTCAGCTGGGATCACTGCCCTCTGTGGCCCCGCCCCTGTACACGTCCCTGCAGCAAACTCAAGACAAAAAGAAGAGCAGAATTTCTGTCACGATCATACCTGATTACGGGCTCTTCCAAATGCCCGTATGCTAATCATGTTACATCTAGAAAACGAACGTTATTGAAAACTTGTGTGCAACAGCCGCGGACAGGCGGGGGGGAGCACAGAAAGAGCATCCTTGTGAAAAGCACCCCAGTGAGGAGACGAGGAAGGCGTGAGGGACGTCCGGGAGCCACTGTGGTTGGAGCGCTTCACTGCATCGTTGCTGGTGCTCAGCTAAAGCGTGACCCTGAACATCTGTCAGCCTTGGAGCCTCACAGTCCGACCTGCTGGGCAGAGAACAGGGCTCTGTGTGCGTGGGCAGACGGGCGCCACCTCGATCTCCAGAAGAGGTACCAGGTGAGCTTTGGATCTGAAACACCAGGAAATCTTAACTTTATCCACTTGTCTTCAAAGAGGGGGACCCTAGGACCCCAGCATGACCATTGCCACCTCTGCCACAAACCCCCTGCAATCAGGAAGGCTTCACAAGATCAGAAGATGGACCAGCAGATTCAAGAGGGGTTTGTTTCTGTTTGTAAGCCATTTGAATTTACAACTTCTCTAATGTCACCCACTCTTGTATTGTTGTGCAATATGCAGTCTTGTATCTTATTTCGCTGCCTATACAGTTTTGCACCACTTTGTATCGTTTCATGCTGCCTATACCGTTCTGCACCACTTTGTATCGTTTCATGCTGCCTATACCGTTCTGCACCACTTTGTATCGTTTCATGCTGCCTATACCGTTCTGCACCACTTTGTATCGTTTTACGCTGCTTATACCGTTCTGCACCACTTTGTATCGTTTCATGCTGCCTATACAGTTTTGCACCACTTTGTAACGTTTTACGCTGCCTATACCGTTCTGCACCACTTTGTATCGTTTCATGCTGCCTATACCGTTCTGCACCACTTTGTATCGTTTCATGCTGCCTATACCGTTCTGCACCACTTTGTATCGTTTCATGCTGCCTATACCGTTCTGCACCACTTTGTATCGTTTCATGCTGCCTATACCGTTCTGCACCACTTTGTATCGTATCGTTTGCCTATGTCTATAATCTTAAATTTTGACTAAAGCCAAGATGAAGTTTCCACCCAGTCATGCTTAAACCGGGGTTAGTGACATCATCATCCTGGGATAACCTCTCCTCAATAATGAAAGGCCAGGGGGTGTCGCCAGATCACCCATCGCTGCTCCACATTTAATCTGAGACTTAAATATTTAATGGCCATTAAACTAACAGTTTCTACCCTCCATCTCTGGATAACGAACAACTTCAGTGGTACGGAGCATGAAAGGCTGCATAAAAGGAAAAGACTGAAAGATGATCACTTAATTCTGCCAGATCACTTCAAGAGATTAAAGAAGACAAGAAAGGGGAATTAGAGAATCAGAAGCCGGAGGTAACCAGCACGGAGCAGGTGAGGTTTCAGTCTCGCTGTTTGCCTGCATGATGTTCAGAATCCCAGTTTGGCGAGATGGACCCCCCATGTAGAGTATGAGATCAGCTCCACTGTCACACTGGCATGGCAACAGTGGGCACGGTAACCAGCAGCACATTCCGCAGCGCACTCTCCATCACAGACACATATAAATACGCACGTGTGCGTTTTAGCCACCCAGCAGGCCGACTCTCCCCCCCATGACGAAGGCTTTCCCGGGGCTGGTCCAGAATCTTCCCCCACGCCGTTTTTCCTTTCGTCCTTCCCAGCGAGCACTAGGGTGCCGTGTCTATTGCGGTTTGCCTCTTTGTCCCCTCTGCCACGCACACGTCTGCGTTATTTTTAGCCGTTTCGGAAAGCTTTTCATAAAGGTTTGGCATGAAAGATTAATTCTCCGGGTGAAATCGGCAAGCGAGCGAGAGCTGATGATGAGGAAGGTGCAGGCTGAGTTTGTGTGTCGAGTCGACGGCGAAGGGCTCCCCTCCGTCATAAGCCCGTGTCGTGGTGCACCCATCTGATATGACAGAGACTTCCTGGGTGGCCTACATGCTTGACAGGCAAATGACATTCCGGAACTTTCCCCCTCGCTGCCCCCCCCCCCCAATCCATCGTTATCATAGGCAGCCAGCAACAGGCAAGTGCCTAACTGGTCAGTTAATCCATTCTGCAGCAGCTAGGCAGGGTGACCCAGCTGACTAATCCCCGGATTGGTGAACATTACATGTTCTAACGTCACCTATGACGACCACAAAAGTGCTGGAAAACTTTGAGGCTATATAACAAAATATTGGGCCTCATTACATATTATCTACAGTTATTATTAATAATCAAACAATATATAAGTCTTTAGTACCTATTCCTGAGGAGCACCAGTTCGTAAACAGGACTGGACCACCTTCAGAATGTGGATCTAGACTCTGTAGACTATCTACCAGGGTTCATAATCCTGGTCTTAGCAGCAGGTCAAAGGTGTGGATCTGTGATGTATGAGAGACGTGAGTAACATTGAAGCAAAATGTTTTCCTCAGTATCGTCTGTTTGCGCCCCTTTAAATGAGTTACTTTATTAATAGCTTAATTCCCAGGTCACTGAATAATTAACTGAATAAGCAAAGAATTTATTTTTTTGCATCACATGAACCAAAAGGGAGGAGGTGTGTGAGGGCTAGGAAAGACCGGCACCAAAGGTAACAAATCGTGACGTTCTGACATTTTGTAATAGCCCAATAAAGGCAGTTTACCGAAGTTGGTTGGTTAATTGGTTGGTTGAAAGCAGGTTTTCTTAAGTCACATGACACGTAATTAGGGGGGGATGAGTGACTCACCCCTTAAACCCATACATCTTTCATTGCTTTGCCCTTAAATGTTTTCACTTTACCATTTTTAGATTACACCACATTTAGATACAAAAAACAGGTTGGGAACATCAATTCTAGAGATGAGCTTTCGAGTCCTTGCTTGGAGTCATTCACCTGATAGAAGGGGAAGTGTGGTGTCTGAGACATCACCGTCAGCGACAGACCCCGGGACACCACCCATCACTGACAGACCCCGGGACACCACCCATCAGTGACAGACCCCGGGACACCACCCATCAGCGACAGACCCCGGGACACCACCATCAGCGACAGACCCTGGGACACCACCCATCAGTGACAGACCCCGGGACACCACCCATCAGCGACAGACCCCGGGACACCACCCATCAGCGACAGACCCCGGGACACCACCCATCAGCGACAGACCCCGGGACACCACCCATCAGCGACAGACCCCGGGACACCACCCATCAGCGACAGACCCCGGGACACCACCCATCAGCGACAGACCCCGGGACACCACCATCAGCGACAGACCCCGGGACACCACCCATCAGCGACAGACCCCGGGACACCACCATCAGCGACAGACCCCGGGACACCACCATCAGCGACAGACCCCGGGACACCACCCATCAGTGACAGACCCCGGGACACCACCCATCAGCGACAGACCCCGGGACACCACCATCAGCGACAGACCCCGGGACACCACCCATCAGCGACAGACCCCGGGACACCACCATCAGCGACAGAGCACAGATCCAGCCAGCTGTCTCTGTACCTTTTGCTCCCCTGACGGCTTCTGGTTTGTCAACCCAGAGATGTCAGGTTCAGGCTCGCGCAGAGCTGATGATTTTCAAAAAGCCAATCTGGAGCCCCCCCTCGCTGTTTCCCCACCCCCTCCTCACCTTGACCTGACCGCAGTGCGTGGCCGATTAAAAAAATGCTAATGCGCCTTTATCTTTGCGGCGACTGCCGAGGCTGCTAACGAAATGCTAATCCCACCGACGCCTTGGGAGCGGGCCCCTCGACACCGGCCACACTGTGAGATGAACGCCAGTCGAACCATGACTGGGACTCATAGGCTTTTTGTCAAATAGGTACTTCGTTATCAATCGTCGTACCACTGGAAGCCATCACTAGAAGTTAGCTGCAAGCACCGAGGCCCTGTATCATTCAGGAGTCACGACGCATCAGTCTCCCGCTGTCCGCAATGCATTAAGACGTCCGTGAATTTACCCTGTAAGCCCAATTACCAGCTAATAACGCTTTTACTTTACGTCAATAATCTCCGTCAATAACTGGCAGCTAACCAGCTTGGCTTAACCTTCAATGGTAACGCCTTCAATCAACGTCTACTTACTGTACATGAAGAACACACATTCGGAAAAGTACAAGCTCAAAGTTTCTCAAGAAGTGACATCAGAAGCACCAGACAGCTTCCGTCACCTGTTACTGGTATAACGTCACCTGTTACCGGTATAACGTCACCTGTTACCGGTATAACGTCACATATTACCGGTATAACGTCACGTGTTTCCGGTATAACGTCACCTGTTACCGGTATAACGTCACGTGTTTCCGGTATAACGTCACGTGTTTCCGGTATAACGTCACGTGTTTCCGGTATAACGTCACCTGTTACCGGTATAACGTCACGTGTTTCCGGTATAACGTCACGTGTTTCCGGTATAACGTCACCTGTTTCCGGTATAACGTCACCTGTTTCCGGTATAACGTCACGTGTTTCCGGTATAACGTCACCTGTTACCGGTATAACGTCACCTGTTACCGGTATAACGTCACGTGTTTCCGGTATAACGTCACCTGTTACCGGTATAACGTCACCTGTTACCGGTATAAGGTCACCTGTTTCCGGTATAACGTCACCTGTTTCCGGTATAACGTCACCTGTTACCGGTATAACGTCACCTGTTACCGGTATAACGTCACCTGTTACCGGTATAACGTCACCTGTTACCGGTATAACGTAATATCACGGCCTACTTTAGGTTTTCTTTAGTCTTTCCTCCATGATTCCCCAGCTATTGTGTACATTTTGTTCAGCCCTATCATCACAAGCAGTTCAACCACTTAACTTGCTTGCAATTAGCACCAGTAACTAGTAGTGGTTGATCTGAAGACATATCCGGATTGGCTGAGGAGGTGCACACGCCGAAAACACGGCACTGATTCAAAGTAACAGGAGAAGCCATACTTAATACTTTCTCTTACAGGATAATCCGTTGATTGGTTTGAAGAATGAAAGATTGGGGGGGGGGGGAGCGAGGAGCACAAAGTCACCACGCAAACAGAAAGGGGGGGGGGGTCGGGCTGTAAAGCCCATTAATCTTTCAGCGCCACAAGGCAAACACCACGTCAGACCTTCGCTTTCAAATTGTGCCCGAAAATCCAAACGGCATTTTAGGGCACTACAGGCCCTTCATTTCACTTCCCCTTGCATGTCATTTTGTCTGGGGCTTTTAGAAAAATTACGAAACAGTCTGAGCCTCACAAAAGAGGGGCGGCCCTGTTTTTTCATCAGACACAGGAGGCTGATGATTTAAGGCAGCTCAGTCCTCAGAGACTGTAAACAGCATAGGCCAGGGGGTGTTAAGGGGGAGCCGTGGCATTTGGGGGGGGGGGGGATGAAAAAAGACTGTGTCGCTATAAATCCAGACTTGTGGGTTCGTCCACCCTGACCGCTGCAGCATCTTCACCAGGCTGGTGAAGATCTTTTTACAAGATTTACTCAAAAATGATTAAAGAGTGGCAAATGTAGGCCAGTAATTGCCAAAAGGTACCTAAACTTAAATGGTAAAGATTTTTAATAAAAGTATAAACGGCACCGCATGAGCAGGGGCCGTGATGAATTATGATGGAGACCTGTCCAGTGGAATAGTCCAGCTGGTCTCCAATCCCCCCCCCCCAGCATGTGTAAATTGGTATGTTCTGTCTAGGAAGGCCTGGGAACTTCCCCCCCCCAGCTCAGCCCCACCTGAGTTATTAATCCGTCTTTGGTGACCTCCGTCTCATTACCATGTGACCAGACAGCCCCACGTCATCCGTCTCTGCCTGACCCTGCAAAAGAAGGCTTTATAAAGCACCCTGCCCCCCAAATCCTCGTGTTACGCGGTTCTGTACGCTGTGTCGACAGAGCCGTTCTCACAGGCATGTGTGTAATGGATGAATCCATCCGCCTAAAGTTTATTTACGCTGGGGGTCATCATCCCGCCCGCAAGATGCCCATTCGTTGAGCTGTGAAAGCTGAGATTGCGCTCCATCTCTGTCTCCCCGGTGGAAGTGCCTTCTCTCGCTCCATCTCCCCCAGGCTGGTCATTTGGAGGCCGTACCGGCATGAGCTGTGATGAACACTCTCACGCGGAGAAGCAAGTCGATGGGCTCCACGAAAACACCGAGGGCTTCTAATGAAGCTCGCGAGGCAGGTGCCGCTCATATGACGGCCAGATCCCAGCATTCCGGGGGCCCCGGCTTCACCTCGCCAGCTGTTTACAGTGATTCAACGGCAAGAGAAATCCGGAACTATTTCCTCACTGATTTTTCAAAATAATATTGTTTAGTGCTAGAGTAAGGGGAGAACTGATCAAAAAATTCTCAGTGTCACAAGAGGTCGACATGCAATTATGTTACACGCTACAGAAATCTCTCTGCCCTATGTCACTCCGCCTCTGTTTACGTTGCTTATCTTTTCCCCCGACTTCAATTTCTCCTGACCTGTCCACCAAAATTCCGGCCTGAGCCAATTATTTGGGGATCTGGTGGGAATTCTCCCAGCCAGCTTTTAATTTGTGTTCTGTACACAGAGCAGATCCAGGTTTTTAAGAAAAACAGCAGGTCGCTTGACGGTTTAGGGAATTCCTAAATTTACATGTTGGGGGGGGTGATAAATAGCAAAGGGGCCGAGAGCCTCTGGCTGCAGACGTTAATTCCACGGGCTCCGTAATGACCGCCTCGCCGCTGCATTAGCCAATCAATCACCGGCGGGCTCCCGGACGCCACTCTGACACCTCATGAAATTTCAAGGAAGCGCCAGTGCGCCATTTCAGTGGTGCCAGGGGGTGAGGGGGGGTTGGAACGCTCCCATGACATCCATTTTACAAATCTGGCGTATTTCACATGGGACAGTGTCCAGACTGTAAATGCAAGGCTCTGTGTCACGCGAGGTCGCCGGGAATCAGCCTCTGAATATTAATGCCTGCAGGTGGAACGGCGAGTCGGGCTTGGAAGGAACGACCCCAGACGCAGTGCGAGGAAACCGGATTACAGAGTAAGCACCGGCGTCGAGGGGGGGCCCGTCACAGCTCCTTACGCGACACGGGGACTCTGGCGCCTGTTGCCAGGTAAGAATATGACAGCCGCCGAATGCTACCAAACGGGAAGGACACAGCAGCGGAGGACGAGGGGGAAAGAATCCGTAACATCATGGAGAGACGTGGGAATGAACCTGGAATCAACAGAAACTGAGGGGAAAAAGCTGGACGGCTGCAGTAGTTGTAAAGGTCCCTGTCAGCTCAGGCCCCCCCCCCAGACCAAGGCTTCTGTGGATCAGACCCCCCCCCCCCCTCAGACATCCTGAGCAGCTAAAAGTTTGGACTGCACTTTAGCGAAGTGAATGTCAGGAAATCGGCACGGTGGCGTTTCACTTTTCACGCTCTAACGGGGGGGTCACAGTGGGGGGGGGGGGGGGAGTACCGGATCTGACTGACAAGCGGAATGAGGGCTGCCCCCATCGACTCACCGGCCCCCTCCCCAAAGCAAAAGCCCGCTCGACTCGGATCACTGAGGCGGCTCGGAAGCTGCTGGAGTGTGAGAGGCTTCCCCCCCCCCAGGGGCTCATGGGTAACAGATCTCAGCGTGTTCCTCGGGGCGGACCTGTCCACGGGGCTACGGGAGAGATGGCAGGTTTGGGGGGAGGGAAAAGCTGACAGCAGAAGCTATGGGAGAAGGATGAGCAGCGAGTGTGTCTGTCTGTGTGTGTGTGTGTGTGGACATGTGTGTGTGTGTGTCTGTGTGGTCCAGGTATACCTTACCATGTAGGGACCAAATGTTTTTTTTTACCTTATGGGGACCAGTTTCCTATCTGTCTGTGTGTGTGTGTCTGTGTGTGAAAAAGAGAGACATCTCAGCAGACATCTCCCTCCAGGATAAGGTCCAGGCAGGACGTACAGGTGCACATCTTCATAAAGTGACATGGCCACCCACACCAGCTGGGTTCCTGGGGCCCAGGTCCTGCGCTCCGCACGAAGGTGGACCCAACTCCCAACCGGTGCACCATCGGGTGCTAATCACAGCCCCAGCTGCCCACTGCTGTCAGGGGAAACTAATTGGTGGTTAAAATGCTCTGGGATCTGTTCCAGCCCGAGGCGGTGCTGTAGTGTCCTTGGGCGAGGTTCGGCGCTTCCTGAAAACCCATCCGGAACATTCTCGGCTATATTAGTGGTTTTAGCGAAGCGGCAGCAGGGTATTTGGTGAGCGGCCGAACTAGGTGAGAGTTTCATGCACGGAGATAAACGCAAACCGATACGCAGCTGTTTGCTTACCGGCCCCAACATGTTCGAGGCCCGGGAGGCTGTGGGGACAGGAGACTTTTTTATAGAAATGAATTCCACCTCATTATGCACCATTAGCATAACATCGATCTTGGAGGGATAGTAATCAGTGGTGAGCGTTGTTTCTGAGACCCATCTGCACCATCAGCACTCCCAGGAGGAGACACATCTACTCATGAACCAGGGTCATCCGCCCCAGCCTCCAGCAGAGAAGGGTATGGGGGGCGGGAGGGTTAGACACAGAAAAAATTCCCCGATGGGGGGGGGGGGGGGGTAGTTGGTAGTTTAGTGGGTTAGACCTCAATGCCTGTGATTGAAAAGTTAGAATCCCATACTCGGTAAAATAAGCCTTTAACCCCCCCCATAAAATAGCCCGCCCCAGCACTCAGACCGCAAGTTTCACTCTCAACTATGTATTTGTGCGTCTCAAAGGACAGCAAGATGGGAAAAGTGAAAAGAAGCATTGCAGTGTAGCTGTATGTGGCGGGTAGAGCATCGTTACGTTTCGAAGGTCTGGACATTTCTACAGCGACACATTACCAGGGGACTGTCCCTAGTTCTGTAATGTGACAGGCACAGGACTAGCGGGAAAGGGGCACTTATCTCACATGCAGGGTAGCGTGTGAAAGGCGAGGGCGTAATTGTGGAGCTGCGAAGTAGCGGGACAGCAGCGGGGGACGGCTGGCTCCTGTACTCCTGTATTCCTGCCCACAGACGCCTCCCGCCGCCCCGGGATCTCGTCACCATCCCGCCTGACACTCACTGCTCGTGTCCCACGGAGGTTAATTAGCAAAGACGTTAATCAGGCTGCTTAACTGTTAGCGGCGTAGGCAACAGAGAATGGACGAGGCGACGCTTTATCGATATCCCCTCACGGCCACCGTGCTCAGCGAAATACGGGTAGGAGGGGGTCTACCTACACCTTCAGAGCTCTGTGGATTTTCCCAGGGTACCAGTCGGGGGCGCCGGTGGTCATGCTCAAGAGGCAACAGGCCAGAGATGTTTTTATACTCTTCGTAACAGTGGCTGGTTTCACGGTTATTGTCATTATCCGTTATGCCTGACGACACCCAACCGCTACAAGTCATCAATGAGCGCCAAGTTAAAGAATTACCTCTCTTTTGGTCCCAAAGCCTTATGGAGGAGAAATTTTGGGTAGAAATAACCAGAGCACAGGAATTTTTTTGCACGCCCAGCTAGCCGAAGGCTGACCCTGTGTTCATGCTGGTATTCAGCACAAGACTTTGCAAGAGAATAAAATAGAGGAGAGCTGTATATTAAACCAAATTGGGCATTTAGAGCGCCACTGTCGCCGTGCTCTGCCGATGTCACTCGTCTTGTGTCCTGTCATCTCAGTCATGTGACCCATCTCAGTCATGTGACCCATCTCAGTCATGTGACCCATCTCTCCTCTCTCTACACACAGCATCCATGTGAGGCTCACAGCTTACCTCCAGCTAGTCACCCGTGACCGCGTCTCTAATCAATCGGCCGGCTGCGGGGGAATGCGGCACTGAATTCCCAGCAGGCTCGGCGTCGGGACACTAAAGCAGCCCGGATCGATGCGCGCCGCGCCCGAGACCTTTCGCATTATCAATGAAACATCCTTGAGCGAGAGGCTGAAGGAGGGTCCAGCTGGCAAGGAGGCCGAGCTGGGAGAGCTCGCTAACCACGGATGGCTGCGTCGTACGCGGAAGCTAGCGGTGCTGTTTGTCCGCTTCCCATGCGATATTTGATTTTATATTATAAGGGTATGAATTGTTCCAGTTGGCTGCCAGAAGCCAGTCGGACACCGGCTATATAAATGACGACCCAATGACTCGTAATGTCGTATTTTCCAAGAACGCTGACAACTATCGGAACAGAACTGAGGAACCCCACACGCGGTTCCCCCCCCCCAGCACCACCCGGCATTCAATGGGCCGGGTGCAGAAGCAAGGTGCCCGTTATCCCCGTGTGATGGGATGACAGCCTATCACTTTGCTCGTCACGGGGGCACGGAGATGTTGACGGAAGGCTAATTTGTGGCACGAGGAGGTGTGGGCTGTTATAAACGTTGGGGCCTTGTTCCCCCACGTCCGAGTAACTGTGGGGATTCCCCAGAGGATCCACGATCTGATAGCTCTCCAGGTGGAAGCTTCTGGAATAACATCCACCACATGTCCTCTGAAGAATAACAGGATAAATGGAATTTCTCTCTTGGAAAAACCTGCCGGGCTTTTTAGTTGCAAAGTGACACTTGAAACCAAAGTTGCATTTCCGTGTGGCTGCCGGCGCGGACTCGCCGAGCAGAGAGCGACGATGCAGCTTAAAGGCGGCCGAGCGACGGCTGGAGGCTCATTCCACACGGACCGGAAGAGAGAACGGCAAGCCACCGAGGCTTTTATCTCCGCGAGCTTCTGCACCTAAATGAGGATACAATTTATAATGGCCCAGCTCGCTATGCTTAAGAAAAAAAAAGTACACGGATGAAAAATGGGGGTTTGCAGTTGCTACAGAGCCAGCGAAAAAAAGGAGAGGTCAGGATCGTGGCCAGGATGGTCTGTGCTTATCATACATAAGACAGTCATGCTGAACATGAGTCCATACTGACCACCGGCGGGTGCAGTTATCACCAAGCCCCTAAGGATTCTGGGTACCACATAAGCCCCTTTGGTTTGTTTTGTTGTGACCACATCTTGCCAACAACATAGGGCCTCCCCAGCACCCAGCTGGCAGCCAGCCTTCCTGTGTCCAGAAACGGCACTGAGACACTGGCAGTCTGTCCCCCCCCCCTCCGGGTAGGCTGCCGAGGCCCCTGTTTAACTGACCGAGGGGTTCGGGGGCCCGGATCCTGCCTGTCTGGGGCGCTCTACTCACTGACTCGCGGCGTCCGTGCCGGTGATTTTCAGAGCAGATGCTGGACCCAAACAGAGGCACTGGTCAAGGAAGGTTGATGGATGAGTCATCTAGGAATGCGGGGGGGGGGCAAGTGTAGGGGGAGATGCCTGCTTTGCAAACACTCTCCACAGATGGTTCAACTTATAATATTCCAACTTTACAATGGGGTGACAGCAATAGACCTAGTCATCAAACTCCGAGTTTTGATGCGTTCCTAGGTCAGCCACATGCCGTAAGATATTTTTTACCGATGCCGGGATGATGGCTGCATCCACGTAGCCACACCTCCTGTCTTTGTGGCCAATGTCTCATACCCAGTTTAACAACATACTTCACGTCAATCAATACCTATTGCTCAAATCTGATTGGATGTGCCAGTGGATTTCAAATTAAGCATCTGTGGTTTGGCTTCTTGGATTGGTTGAGCGTTCACTAGTTTTGCACTAAGCATCTGCCAACCCAAGACCCGCTTATACAAGTTAATTCTAGAACTGGGGCTGGGAAATCTGATCCTGGAACAGCATAGGAGCTTGCTGATTTTAAAATGCTTACATTTCCAACTATGCGTCGCGACCCTTTCAGAACTTGCCGTGAGCCAAATTCGGGTCGTGACCCATGGGTTGAGAATCACTGGTATGGACATTTACTTTATTCATCAGAAAAGGCCCTGGAGCAATATGGCGTTAAGCGGTTTGAGGACAGATGGGGACCATGTGAGGCCGTGACAGAAGCCACACCGTGGCTCAGTACCAGCTACCTTTCAGTGAGAAATGCAGCTTCATATGCAGCACCCTGCTCATTCCGTCACAGGTACCGGACCCGATTCGGGTGATTTTGATAAGTCAGTGCGTGAGCTGGGCTCTCTCACCTTCATCTCCTATTCTAATTCCCAACGTGTTGAAGAAATTGCTCCATTCAAATCACAGCTTCTGAAGATGCATTGCCTTGCATCACCACAAAACAGTTGAGAGAGCAGATTCCTAAAGCTTTTGCTCATATTCACAGAGGTCAGTTGGACGGTTGCCCGTCTCCACAATGTGAATCAGGATGATTCTTCCTGATTAAAACGCATTCATCCATCTTCCAACCGCAAACGGGAAGGGATGCGGGAGGGCTGGGAGCCTGTCCCAGGCAGGACAGGCCACACGTCGCGCACACACACACACACGTGCAATTTAGAGATGTCTGTTTTCCTAGTTGCATGTCTCAGGATTGCAAGGGATAAAAACAGATCAGTTAGACAAATCTGCACAACACAAAACCAGGCAAACTCCACACACACACACACACACACACACATAGTGGAGGTGGGATTCGACCCCACAACCCGGGGGGGGTGAGGCAGCAGCAGCACCCACCCAGCTGCCATGCTGCTCACAGTGAAAATTTCACTCCACAAAACTTACACTCCTCTCCTAAACACATTACACATTGCTTCCCATAATGCATCACCTGCAACCTTTGGTGTAGCAGCACCAGATCACTAGCGGTGCACATTCCCCAGCTTCTAAAGCTGCTATGGGTAACATCCCAGGTGCTCTATGGGAAACATCCCAGGTGCTCAATGGGAAACATCCCAGGTGCTCAATGGGTAACATCCCAGGTGCTCCTGCAAGCATGCGGCCTCAGTTTAAGTCAGGTCTCGCCCCAGGGACGAGCGGGCATCAGAAGACACATCCGCAGGCAGAAACAGTACCATCCTCACATTAGGTTTCACCGGGGGGGGGGGGGGGGCAGCTGCCCATTTGTGTCAGTAATCTCTTAACAGTTCACAAAACCCATCCAGAAAATGTGGAGTGCATTATCCCCAAATGGAGGGCTAATCACATCTGAAGATCTCAAAGTTACTCGCTTTATTTAAAAAAAAAAGGCACTGCTAAACGTCGGGGTACACAGCTTCCACTGCACTGGGAACGGACATCCTCCCTGGACTGCCGACCCGAAGAAGCTTCCAGATGCTGGCGTGTATCTCCATGGACGGGGTCGGGGCGTAAAGGCCAGCGCTCCTTGCCTGTGGTGCCCTGATCTTCGCAGCTGCCCATCGCCAGGTTCTCCACAGCGCATGGAGATGCCGGGTCGAGCTCCCGCATCATCGGGAATTTATAATAAATTGAATTTTATGCAAATGAGTTGGTCTGGTACCATGTGCATTAGGGTAAATTTGATTAAATATCCTCACTGAGCCTCAGACAGCACATCTGGGAACCACCCCCAAGGCTGTGCTTTATAATTGAGCGACCTCAGACCTTAACTATAAACCCTCCTTGTATTGCAGTTATGAGGCAAAGAATCGTTTAAATTCCAGACAACTTAAAACACCCAGCAACCTGACGGACACCTAGGATAAGAATACCAGAATGACTAAACGTCCTTTGGAAATTTGTATTATAAATGACTATTTTTCCTCCAATGTCTGTTCTCAAACAATGTTTCTGCTTCTGTCGCCTTGTGCTAAGTGAATGTCAGTAACAGAAAAAAAATGAACCACTTAATTCTGTCAAACTACGGAAAAGTACAGCGGAGGTTTACATTTCGCCAGTATTTGTTAAAATAATTAAATATTTCTCTTGGATGTTTCATCTCTCGGTCGGTGCAGAAACGCCGGTGTCCTTTTTCGCCTTGCGCACTGGTGTGCAGGCGGGGAAGACAGTTAAATTACTCGCTTATAAAGCTGCCAAAAAAACTGTGAAAATGTGTAGTGTTTTTATCGACAGTTGCCCTTTCGGAGTAGCGCAGTACCGTTAAAAAGCTCTCACATCGAGGCGTTGCTAAAACCTTCAATATTACTTTTATATTTCTTCATGAACCTTCTCCCACTGATAAGAAGTCTTGGGCGTATAAAGTTATTTCTACACTATTCGTGTCCAGCCTGTTAGACATGGAGACTCCACGTTCCATATTTCAAGTATGAGTTACAAAGCCTCATATAAAAAAATAATTTGCATTACAGTTATGTATCCTGTGCTCAAAAATTAAACAAACTTTACAAATAAAAACTGCTTTCCACGCTGCTCTGTTGCCTAATCTCCACCGAAACTATGTTCATACTGATTTTGCACCATGCATGTAAAATAGTAAATTACGCAGACAAAATATGTCCATGCCACGAAACTTACAGAAATACCATCGGACACAGGGTCCGATATTCTATTCAACCGTCTTAATTAGCAGCACCGTAATTCTTGCAGCAAAGCAGGTCGGCGGCCAGACATCATTTAACAACCTAATAAAAGCCGAGTAACAAGCCAGGTCAGCAAAATTAACCGAAGTGCCATGCGAATATTTCAAAGACTCCAATAAGAGGCGCAATGTCCTCTACGATCAAAAGCGAGTTGAGGAAACTGTCTCAGGTTACTCTAGACCTCATAGAGATTTCATGCAGACGGAAGCTTTTTTATCCCTGATCGGACATTGAGCCTTTTATTGGAAATAGACACAAGTGCGTCTCCTTCACTTACCGGTGAGCTGGTCGTAGGAGCCGTCCAGTTCCCTTGAATCTGAAAAGCTCTGATCCCTGTTTTTCGCCTTCATCTCTCACCAACTGGTTTTTAAATAAAAAATATTGTATTTTTTTCCCTTATAATGAAAACTACCTCAACTGCACAATTCGATAAATATGGCAAAAAAATATGACACCGGTTATTATTATACTGTTGTATATATTTTACCGCCTTGGTTATTTTTTCTCCACGGAAATATCGCGGTGCAGCACAGCACAGCAACTTGGCCGCGCCGGGGATGATTTCGAATTATTACCAAACAGCCTATCTATCAATTCTATATAAAATTCAGGGTAAAACGGAACAACCACTCCCGTCCTTGTATTCTAGCTCACGCATCGCCGGCAGTCGAGCTGCTGTAAGTATTGCATTCAGAGACGAACTGAACTTCGCGGCCGCTCCGTGGGCGGATCACGGGCTCGGCGGCTCTCCGCGGACCGCGGGATGTCTGAACTCAACTCAGGTGCGCCGTTACTGGTGCGGCGGCCGCGGTAACAAGTGTTACAGCCTCGGCGGAGTGGAGACCTGCCGCGCAAATAAGCGCTGCGAGGCGCACGGCGCTCGGGCTGAAGCAGCCGAATGAAAATGAAGCCAGGCGATGCGCAGCTGTTGGCGTCCGGCTCGGGAAACAGACGGAGGCCAATTAATACGACAGCGGGGAAAGACTGTCTGCAGCCGCCGAGTGAGACGCGGGTCGTAATCGGCGTGGCTTTGACATTTTGGCTCTTACATAACCGCTGTAATTTGCGTTGGGCAGGTCCGTGGCAATTAATGCAAGGGGAAACCTTCAAAACTTACGGGTTTATGTTCCCTGAAAACTACAAATGAAAATATTTAATAAAATGTATTAAACGCATGATTATAAAGTACACTTTATAATTTAACTGGGAATACCAATCAAGTTGCTATATTTTCTATGGTTATATTGATGTAGGATCTATCTGTAGGATTTGATTCAATTAGATAAGTAGCATCTATACACAGCTAAACAGTATCTCCTGATCGGTGGAGGTCTGGAAAGGTTCACACGCATGGAGGCTCATGAAGATGATCGGTAAACACATCAACAAGCAGAGACCTCCAGCGAAAGCGGACACAGACTGGTAGGGCGTTAAGTGTCAAAGCATTTTGGATGTAAAAATCTACAGAGCATCAGAGCTGCAAAGGACCTTATAAAACGCTTAATGTGGGAAAACAGCTTAAGCGGGACATAATGTCAGAAACAACTTGGGGAAAACACATTTCTCTCACATTTTGCTCGTCGTAAGTGCATCCTGTTGGCAATTGTATGAAACTGTAGACCGAAGACAAAATTACAGAATTGACGTTAAATCGTTTCCTCCCCATAGAAACGCACATATAGCTAAACGTGGCTCAATGTGGGGAATAACAACTCAGGAAAAACAATTTTCTCTCACATGTTACCGGTCATAAATAGCCGGCTGTTGTCAAATTTATGAAAGTGTAATCCAAAAACAAAATTACAACACCGGAAAATGGATATAGCCTATATATAGGCCTACTGCTACAAGGAGAAGACAATACGTAGGCCTATAGGCTATAACTATCATTTGTGTATAATTTTCTTCCCTGGAGACTTCATTACAAAAATAAAATAATAAACAGCAAATATTCGAAATGTGGATTTCAAGTTAGGCTAATTCTTTTAATTTGATGAAATGTGTGAAATGTTAATTTGTGAGCGAGTTTCTTAGAGAGAAACTGGCTGTTCAGGTTAAGCTAAGTTAAGCCTTTTTCTTGTAATAAGTTTCTGTGGAGAGGAAGAGACTTAAGGTGCATTTTATAATTTTCTCTTTGGATTAAATTTCATGCGTTTGGTGATATGCAGTGCAATATGATCATTAAAGTGTAAAAGAAATTTGGGGTTTTGAAGTATTTTAGGTCGTCCCAACTGAAAAAGTGTGACCAGACTGATAATGAATGAGGGCTCTGTACATACTGCTGTTTGGTGGGGGGGCTCCTTGTACTAAATATCTGGACAGCAACAAAATTAAGCTCTCTAACGACTTTATAAGTAATAAATGAAGGTTGTGAGCTACTCTCACCACCATATTACTTACGTTATTTGGACAGTTTATCATAAACTGTCTCAGGTAGTCGCAAAACCTTTCGCTGGCCAACACACCGTAGGCCGAAGGTGAACTCTTTCTGAGACGCTTTGCTTTTAATATTATTTTAATCATGTGCCTCCTTCCGTCTTAGAATACTCCAGGTAAAGCAGCGGAAATTCCCGTAGGGTTAATAAAGTATCTATCTATCTATCTATCTATCTATCTATCTGTCTATCTGTCTGTTAGTTAAGAGGGGAGGGGTTTTGCCATTTATGAGTTTTTTAAATTATCAAATTATCGCTCTCAGATCCATTGTAGTTAAGGCGTTATCTATTCAGCCAGTGTTGATGTAAGCGGTCTATTTCAACTACAGGTTCAGATTCTGGCACCGTATGCATATTACAGACATGCCGTAAAAGTGGAAATTCAACTTCCACTTATCAATTTCCCAGTCAGTCATCCCAGCTGAGGCGTCAGAGATGCCAGCCGAGGGCTGGCCAGTGCTGGGGATGGAGCCGGATGTTGCTCCCACTCCACGGACGTCACGGCCGGTGACGGCTGCCCAGGGAGGGGCTAGGGGCCGTTTACAGGCATGTGTTCCCATCACCTCCCTGCTTCCGGACTGCGTTCCCACATGAACACGTGTGAACCATGGGGGAACACACACAGCTGCGGGGCCGGAACACTGCGAAAGCGGGCCGGTCTCTGCCCGGCTTGCAGAAGTTAAAAAAGAGGGAAAAAAAACCCCGGGAAAGTTAAAGAATAAAGAGGTGTAGGCGGGAGATGGTAATGTGTGTTTCTAAGAATACCGCTGTTCCCTCATGGAACAAGGCAGCTTCATTGCCGCTTTAACCGCCGGAGATGGAGAGGAAGCATCTCATCTCAGGCTTCTGCTGGTGGTCCCACTGAAGCAGGTGACAGACACATGGGGGTGTTCATGCATGTCACACGGGGGGCTGCTGCGAACACATGTAAATCAAACAGACGTGATTGGGATATTAATGCCCCCACACACACACACAAACAAACCCCAGCCCCACCGAGTTGCCCCGCTCATGACTACAGTAGAGCAGATGAGGTGAGGTGACATTTTCGGAGCGACTGCTTTCAGGGTTTGTATGATTCACTTTTAGTTTGGCTCCATGGCAACAGGCAGGTTTTAAACGCGAATGAATGGACTGCCGGAATGTTCTGTTCTAACAATAGTCAATAAACAAGGGAGCTGCAATGCATAAGGAAAATAATACCATACATTAGCAGAAGGAAATCTGCTACTGGGGGCCCCTCGATGCTTTGTGTGGGGTCCTAGTTCCGCTTTTTTATGAGTAATCAATCTCGTGGTGGCACTTTTGTGCCAAACATTGTCGTGATTTAGGCCTTTTCCTCGGAAACATCGCTCTCATTCATTTATTCATCTGTCCATCATCGTTTGGACAACAAGGATCAGTGACAGCCTTGGAATAGCTGCTGGAAGCTAGACCCACGTGCCCTGGGCCTCGTCAGGCCGCTTCCTGCTGGCACTTCCTCCGGAAAACGCCGCGGCCAAAAAGGGGCCAAGAAAATATCGACTGAGCAGGACCGACGACCCAAAGGTTAGTGTTTCTGTAGGAAGTGCTGTAACAGGAAGTGGAAACTGGAACTCAGATATTGGCAGCAGGTCATTGGGGGGTCAAACAAAGAAAACACGGCAGGATAAAAAGGCGCAGAGCTTATCTCTGAGTCTGACCCTGTACTGTCAGAAAAAAAGTGCCAGCTTGTACCTTTGAGGGTACAATTACTTATCACTGGTGCTGTACCCTCAACGGTCTGCCAATTGTACCCCAGCTGTAGGTAAATGTACCTTTTAAGGTACAGAAATGGACTCTGAGGAACATTTTTGTACCATTGGGGTACATTCATGCTGTTTATACCTTGGGGAACAAAACTGTACCAGGGCTGCTCCCTTTTTTTCTGATGGTTTAGAGCAGAACTAAACCTCAGTGGAGAACAGGCCGTCCACATGGACCACAGCTAGATCCTCCCAGGCAGCTGTTATGAAGCAGGTCCCGCAGTCTCCCTTCCCTGCTGATGTTTACGTCCAGGCCGTGGGTTTATAACCCAACGGGGCATATGTTTATATCACACTGTCTTAGGCGCCAGAGAAGAATGTAAGAAGCTGGAGCGGGCCTGCTGAGCGAGGCCTGGTGATTGGTCAAGCACTTCAGCGTGATTGCCACTTTTATGGGAGAGGGCGAAGGGAACAGTAGACAAACTGCCCGAGCGAATCGGTTTGTCTTTGCTGGAGGGGCTGCGTAAGGAACAGGGAGCTCTTTGGCCCCTTAAAACCCCCGACTGGCATCTGCCCCGAAACTGCAGTCACCACAAGCAGACATTGCTGGTCATTCTTAATAATCAGCTAAAATAATAATAAAATATTAAGTATTAACAAATGAATTGATTGATATTTAAGTGAGTGTCTTTGTATGCAGATACATTTTTTTTAACTGCTCAGGGTCTGGTGCTACAAGTAATTTTATGTTTGATTGTTTCCACAGTTTGGTCCGGCCTGCTGTTCCTGCGGTGTACGACGGCTCACCTCGGCCCGGTGATTTGTGTAGTGCTAAAATAGGAGCACACACCCAAACGCAAGCCAAGCCGACGGCGAAGCAGGGAACAGGGGAGCTGCGTCTGTCCTACAAGTCAGCGCTGTATCACTTTGCTGCATGTAAACAGTATGGTTGAATATATAGCTGGGACCTAAAGACACTCCCTGTGTGCAGGAACCTTAATATAAATAACCAGAGGAAAGTAGATGTCTATAAATGGATGGAAGTCTGAGCTGCTTTGGGTAAAAGGATTAGCTAAACAAAGGAAGTAAAAACGATATTAAAACACGCAAGACATTCATTCTACTCAAATCTCTAAGCCAAAACGTCTGATGAAACCCACATTGACCTGTTTAAATTGTTGTAAAGGTATTTGATATAGCTTGTTTTTCCAAGTTGACGTGTATTTATAAAATGTCGAGTCAAGTAGGTAATACGTTAAGTTAGCCAGACAGGAGGAATGAAACCATGTACGGAGAGAATAAGCGGCCTATAATCAACTAACCCTTAGTTGACGGGGTAGTCGGAATATACAATGATGAAAGATCCAGAACAAAAAAGTTCAGCTCACACTATCTGGCATGTTCTCTCTGTGCCTTCATGACACAGGAACAGGTAAAGTGGACCAGACAGAGGAAACCGTTTCATCAGCTGTCAAGAGGCATCCGATTAGTCGTCACTACTGACTGAGAGCAGGGAATGAACCTGATGAATGGCTGTTTGATAACTGAGAGGAGCAGTTAGATACAAGGATGCTGGGAAGGTCGGCTTTAATGCCCCCCCTAATGTAAACATACGCTGCACTTCCCAACACCATCCGTTTAATGTGTTTTTTTTTCCTGAGTCATTCCTTCCCCGTCTATCTCACAGTTGGTCAGCTTTCTCTGATTTCACACCCTGCTCGTTTTAAGCAACCATGGCTGTATGAATATCAATGAGAACAATCCAGCCCCAGTGTATAAAATTGGGGGTAACCTCTCATGGACAATCAGATCCCAGTCAAACTTCCATCCCAAGGTGAAGCCTCAAGCCTGCCTGGTCTCATCTGACCATGGCAGGTGTCTGCAGACTCACCTGGTCCATGGTTTCCAAGAGCACTTTGCTTCTCTGGGGCTGATCTTATTTTTTTGTGGGGACCCTGAGCAAGGAATAATTTAATAGTTAAATAAGAGCCATTAGCATAGCAGGATTGCTTGGCTAACTACCTCCCATTAGGGAAAATGACTTAATATTAGGACAGAACGTTCCGGAAGCCTCCTTTATTAATACAGTCTCCCAAACAGACACTTTGGCGAAATTGAGATGTGAGGTTTATCTGTTTAAACTCTAATTTACTGGAATTTGCCTCTCGAATGTCTCGCCATCGGTGTCACTTGGTGCCACTCAGCTGCCACTCAGCTGCCACTCATCCCGAACAGTAGATCCTCGGTGATTTTTGGATAAAGGATCAGTTGTTATTGGACAGAGAGAAAGAAATCCAGAAAAGTAGGTGGAAGAAATGAGACGATATGAAACTGAAAGCAATCCAGATAACGAGATAATGCTCTGATAGCTCACTTCACTGAAAAACGGCACTACAGAGGAAGCCCGTGACTGTGGTACAGGAGAAGCTCCACCAAGAGCTTGTTTTACAGAGACGGGTAGGTGTTCCATCGATCAGTACAGATGGCTTTGGTGGGGGTGGGGGCGGGGAGGGAGTGGGGGTGTATTTGTCTCGCTTGCTCCCTACTTTCCAGTTGTCCTTGATCAAATTCGGCCTGCCCCCTCCCCCAGGGTACTGAGTACCACCCTGTTTTCACCCTTTTCTGCGAGCTGCAGTCACAGCCTTTGTACTCGTTCATAGCGTTTGTTCACATGCTGGGGTGACATGCAGCCACCGGGAACATAAACGTTAATTAGACATTAGATACATGCCAAAAATCAAAAAGCCAGTTTCAGGTTAAGACATGGAGTGACCAAAAAACATACCCTATAGCAAGAGACTCGGGGCTATGAACACCGGAACCACATGCCACAAAAACAGCTTCTTCCCTTCAGCAGCTGACCTCATCAACAAGCCCCCTGGCCCCTGCTGACACGGTCCCCTCCTCAGCCACCCCCCCCCACTCACTCTGCACCCGTCTTTGTACATCTGTGTCCTCTACTGAACATCATCAACATTCATATTCCAGTATTCAGTACAACTCTGTTCCCTTTATTGTCCTTATAATTACTGTTTGTATATGGCACAGCTTGCATTGCCCTGCACTACTGTATTCCTTTATAGTATTATTTTATTTTTCCTTATCTGTTTTTCTTATGTTCTTGTTCCTCTATGTTATCTGTGAATTTAAGCACCAATACAGCCAAAACAAATTCCCAGTGCATGCAGCTCTACCTGGCTAATAAAATGAATTCTGATTCTGGTGTCACTCCATGCCATCTGGGATTACACTCTGATCGATGAACGGTTCTCTCGAAAGACGTCGCCAGTCCCTAAGAGGATGTTACCATGCTGCTGTCTTTGGAGGTGCACTTCAGGGACCTGGGGGGGCTCCTCTGGACTGACAGGTGGGGGGACACCAGCCGTCTCACCTCCAGTGTGGTAAATGCTTAAACGTACCATGGGTTCAGAATCAAGGGGCGTTTCTGTGTTTCTATTGTATCCATTTTACGTCATCTTCAATTGCCGAATACCAGTTCCAATACTAAGAACGGAAGGTCAGAGGACAGTAAAAATCACCGGATGTCGTTCTTGCTCCGGTCCAAATATCTAGGATACGTCGGTTGCACCCTCACCGAACGAGACCAATTCCATGATTCATTGCTTCCCAAGTTCCTTCTTAGGAGGACCGCTCTTGCCAAGAATCACCCAAGGTGTCTTTTGGAGCTCTGTCCCTTTAAGACGAGCGGGCATCAGTGTTTATATGCGGCCAGATAGGGATGGCTTGCAAAACCAGGGTACTGTTATGTGGGGGGGGGGGGGGTGGTGAGTGATGAGGACACATCAGCCCCCACGCAGACCAACAGCATTAAGCCATGTGTGGCCCAGATGGACCCGCACCCTGTCACTTTTCCATATAAGGAGGGAATAAATGTTCTATGACCAGCTACATGGGGTGGGGGGGGGGGTCCTGAGCAGAGTACAGTCTTGCATCAAGCCATATTTCAGATTTCACAGCCTGGGGGCCTCATCCCCAGCATGCAGTGGATGCCCATGTCTCTCTCTGCTCTGTCATACAAACTGGGGGGAACTGAAGCTTTTTTACTGGGAGGTGGGACGGGGGGCTCTAACGTGGCGATAATTCGGTGACTGCGGACTGCAGAGCATCTCAGATGGAAAAGCACATTTCAGCACAAAGCTTTGCAGCTTGGTTATGGGCTATAGTGCCGCTCGCGTTCGCAGCCGGGGGAGGATGTATATCAAGAAGAAACGCCGACGGGCGCTTAATGGTTACAGGGCGGACATTTTCAGGCCCTCAGAGGAGAACGGCACTGGCAGTGCGCTGTTTTCCCCGACGGCTTCTGTTATTGAACTTCATATAAACAAGTGGCCTGGCAAATAGGTGGGGAGCAAACTGCAGATTAAGATATTAAAGTAGGACGGGTTGAGAAAACGACCTGAGCAATTCAGCGGGGTTCGAGAGCCTGGTGTTGACGACAGCGCTGTGCAATGCAAGAGGGGATTAAAACTAAAACCCGCCACCCCCTAATACTCTTATGCTGTGTGCTACAGCATTTTAAGCTTGCCTATCAGGAATCAGTGCTGAAGGGGTCATGCAGTGGCCGACACCCACTTTCTCGGTCTGTCGGCATGGCGACGTGTGGCGGTGGCGATCCCTCACACCGCATCGCATTAAAGAAAGGCTGGACATTAAAAAGATGTCTGTCAGCCCTCTCACCTCGCGGGGGATGGGGTAGGGTAATGCCTCTGTAACACACAGACTTAATCTCACAATAAATAATGCATTTGATTTCCTTCGGTGACAAAAAAAACTGTTATGATCTCATTTTTGGGGGTTGAGCGAAACGCGTCAGTGATTTGTGTTTTCATTAAGAGGAATAATTCACTCGCCGCACATCAATGTGTAAATGAAGCAGCAATTCTCTTGACAGAAGACCTTACAGACCCTCGCCCCCCAGTGGCAATACCGGGGGGGGGGGCAGGGGACATAGAAGGACACAGTCTTAATCACATGGCTGATAGAGGCAACACATCAGACCACAGATCACCTTCAGCGACCACAGTCTATCCAAAAGGTGCACAGGTGTGCAAAAACCTCCTCAGATGAGATAAAAATATGATTTATTCTAACGGTTTTGACTATTTGTTTACAAACAATTAATGTACAAAGTCGCAATTTGGATGCATACGTCTTTTATAGGAGCATTAATGAAAACACACAGCGCAACCAGAGCATCTATTAGCAAAACAAAATGGCAAATCACAGTCCAGCGTCCAGCTAGATTAATGCTACGAACGGCGAGCAGTGGTCGGCCAGTGAGGGTGGGGGCTGTCGGTGATGGATGGAGCAGGGTGGGGGGCTAAGGGACGTTTGGAAAAAGTCGATAGGCCACGAGGCAGATGGATGTGGGGCGGAGCGCCCACCCTTTGGTCCCCAGGGAATACAATGTAGCAGAAATCGACCAGGGACTTGGGGGACCAATGACCAAATTGTCATGGTTGATTAGTTCAATCCCAGAATGCTCAGCGGCTCCCAGAAGCCCATAACTTCTGACCGGAAGGCAGTCAATGTCACAAGGACGTTCAGTCATGTTCTGTTTTGGTTTTTTTTCACGATAATCACCTGCTTTGCTTTCAACTTGAAATGTTTTACTTCAAAGTCATGCCGTGCTTTTGAATTTTTGTTTTGTTGTCAGTTGAATTTGAAATTCATATTTTTTTTGTTTCCCGCAGCCGACTGTTTTCAACAGCAGGAACACAAACCTGAAGGCAGCCCGACATGTTTGCCGTGTCGAATTAGCAGCACGACGGGGCGGCAGGAAACAGCATCCTTAGCTTTTGGAACCATCAGGCAGCGAAGGAATGAACATCATTCATTGTTGTGGAGAAACAGCCGAAATTCGTAAGTTATCGGCCGATTTTCTGCCGCGATTTTCGCTAATTCATGTGCAACGAAGGTCCCTGCTGGAGGTCCCCAAATCCAGTGAAATAAAATAGCTATGCAGTGAATAACGACTACATTCGGACAGCACCAGACCACATCAGGATAGAGAACGTGGAACATGAAACATGTGACATGGCAGGATGGGTATGAATGAACCGGAACTTCATCTGTGCGTCTGTTTAACACTCAGCCGGTTAAGATGCGATGCCTGTGATCAGAGGGTTGCCGGTTTGAGCCCGGCCCTGGCATGTCTGCGGGCCCTTCAGCGAGGCCCTTAACCCCCAGCTCCCTGGGTGCTGTTATGGGTGGCTGCCCTTCACAGACAGCTGACTCTCACCTACAGAGAACAAGTTGGGGGAGGCGAAAAGAGAATTTCCCCAAAGGGATCAATAAAGTATCAATTATTATTATTAGGCCGTAAAGCCATAATAGGATTGATAGCACAGTGCTGGGGCAGGTAAGTGAAATGATATTGAACGAAAAAGATCTCAGGCTGACACCCAAGCTGCTAGCAGTCACAGCTCAGAGCCCGTCAGCGGTATGGGGACGAACGGCCCAGCCCGCATTGGGGCTCGATGGAGCGGATGCACCTACTAATGAGGCGGACGAGCACATCAGAGGGGCCAACGAGGGCATTGATGTTGTTATTTTGGAGACCGACAGCTGCCTGGGTGAGGCCCCACTCGAAAAGCCACTTTGGGGCCACCTGTCTGCCCTAGTGTAGTGACTGTCATTGACCAATAGGGGCCCCACTCAGACGTTGATTGGTGGTAAGCATCACCGCCAGGTTCATCTGCATTTTTGGAATCCTGCAATTACCCTCTCCCCGGCGGGGGGCAAACGACATACTTAGACAGTCCATGTGATTTCAACAACCCAAGATTCATTTGTGTAACTGAGCCGTGTCTGAGGCTACGTTTCCGTGCTCAAGTGCTTATATGACAGGCATTATACATGCCTGGAAGGGCGCCTCAAGCCGTTCATACAGCCATGTCAGGACACTGTGACAGCCAGAGACAGCTCTGGCCACCCTCTCGGCTTGCTGTGACACAGGCTCATGAGCTCCCCCTGCTGGTAGTGACCACCCCACAACCAAGCGCTGGGACCTTCCCTCTTAGTGTCTCTCACCATGACAGTTGTGCTGTGCTGCATGATTGATGTCAGGAAATTATAAACAAATGAAGAAAAGCTTCGTTTCAGGAATGCTAAGAGACACTATTGAAATGCTGCACAGCCCAAATAGTTTTGCTAGATAAGTAAACTCAGGGGGATATTTTGCAAAGCCCAGAATGCACTTGGGCGTGACAATGCTCTGTGGGAACGTAGGGTGTATTATTAAAACTGCAATGCAATCCTCAACTTACTTATAGTCGCAACACCACTGCTGATGGTTAATTCACACGCGGACCAACTAGACAGAGTAGGCAATTTCACCAAAAATAAATATTTGATGAGTTCTGATATCTGTAAATGAAATCTTACAAATAAACATCCAGTTAATAGCTTGTCGGAGTGAGCTGCTTTCTTCCGTTAATGTCTGAGAATGGGGTAATTTCAGGTCCAACTCCCTTCTGTGACTCATATTTTACAGTATTACTGCCTTCTTATCTGTTTCCCCCAGGAATATTAGGGAGTCCATTTGTCCTGTGAATATTTTTTAGCCACTTAGCCAAGGACAGTGGTCCTGGCTCGCTGGAATGAGGTCATCAGTTTAGGGAGATGTCCCCCGAGCCTCCGGATGGGACATATTTGTCTGTATTTTCTCTATCAGTTGAACTATGGAAACTATATCTGTTCTCCCCCTGCTGATCTAAGGTTCCTGGTCTAATGGCATCGGCTATCGGCAGCTACAAGATGAACGATACACAGACATAGCTTTTAAGGCCCCCCTAACTACAGTCAAGGGCGGGTCAAAAGAGACCCTACTCTAAGTGGCGTCAATGAACTCAAAGCATCTCAAGGGAGGCTGTGACAAGAAGAAATTTATTTACCCAAAGACCTAAAGCGTAAACAGCTACAGAGGAAACATATTAAACCGCCTTTGTGTTGTTTCTGTTTTAGAAAGAATGCTTGAAAAAAATCTACAGTGTAGACGACTGCTTTGAAGGAGTGCCAGACTCCTATGACCCGTTATCTCCATCCTCCTGCTCCATCAGCACCTTAACCTTGGTTGCTGTTCATTTCCATCCCTACTGAAGCACTGACTTGTCATTTTAAGTCTCCCTTGCATTTTCCACCCAGATAAAAGGTCTTCAGGAGAAGCTCCCCTCCATATCTTCTCTTGAATCGACCGCCCAGACCATTTGGGTCACTCTGCTCCCCACGATAAATAAGGCTCCACCTGACATAGCCGATGCGAGAGGTAGGACCCAGCGAGCAGCAGCTTCTCATAGTCTGCCAATGAGCAGCAGATGGTGTGGTAGGGAAAGGCTCAGAGCAATGACACCTGCAGATTCCCGGCTGAAGTCCTGGGGGGGACCCTGCTGTTGTACCCTTGATCAAAATGCTTGTTCTAGATGTTCTAGTAACATACCCAACTTTGTTAAAAGGAAGAGTTCTAAGTTATTTTGATTAATTGTATAGCTACACTATAGATACCTTCATAACACTTTATAATGGACAATATGGCAATGGACAAGATTTTAAATGAGAGCTTCATAGACCATTCATAATGCATAATAAACATGCTATAATGTGTTATACCTTGTTATAAATACTTATAGCTGTGTGTATAATACTTTATGAATGTATTATAATGCATTATGAAGGTATCTATAATGCATTATACATGGTCGCTTTAAGTAAGGTGTTACTAAAACGCACCATGTAACAGCTGAATGGAATGAATTTGTTATGCAAATTCACACAAGCGAATGCTAAGATCTCTATTATTTGATGCTAACATAACACGACGATTCTCACACATCCCCTGTAACTAGTCTCTCTTCACAGTACGGCTCGGTTCCTGTATGCCAATGGAAAAGCGCCAGCAATTTCCTTGTCCATCACGCAGTCGATCTTCTGCCTTTCTCACACCTCACACACATGCCTATACTCAGGCACGCACCCCAGCGATATCAGTGTCTCGCTTTGCCCTGGTGCTTAACCGTTTCTGACAAACTTTCCACAGGTGTGCGTCGGCAAGACGGCATCCATTTAAAGCTGGCATTTTCGATCTGCGGCCGACACAATTACGTGGTAATAAAGTGCCTCTGGTCTCCTCACCGCCGGTCCCCATTGATGCTGCAGAGCAAAAAATAGCCCCTTTGTTGGCATTCTGTGATCAAGGGCCAGAGTTTTTAGCCAGTTTTTTTTTTGCATGTTCTTGCCACTACACTGAAGCCCTGAAGATGTGACATTTAAAATGTCCGTCTCCAGCTTTGTCTCAAACCTCCGGCACCGACTCTCGTCGAAGATCGCCTGTAATTAAGGCTGGATGTTGCCAAACTTGAAAAAATCCGGGGGAAGACCGAGATTTTATTAGATCTGACAAGCAGAGTTGCAGCCAAGGCGAGACAGACTGTACAGCACGCTGCCTTCTGTGTAATTATTAATATTGTTTTACGGGAATCACGCATCGGCTCCCACGTGAACTCTCTATTTATTGGTTGACCAACTGCCACCGTCAGACCCACTAATGAAACGGCTGCTGTAGCTCAGGTGGCCCACTAGGACCCTGATGGAATAACTGTAGCTTGGGTGGCCGACTAGGAACCTGGTGGAATAACTGTAGCTTGGGTGGCCGACTAGGACCCTGATGGAATAACTGTAGCTCGGGTGGCCCACTAGGTGCCTGATGGAATAACTGTAGCTCGGGTGGCCCACTAGGAGCCCGGTAATAATAGTCTGGTTGGTGAAGAAAGACCCTGTGCGTCTGGGTCCAGATGCTGCCTGCATGCCTGCTGCCAGGCTGTGTCAATTCACCTGACAGGAAATGAATGACTAATTGCATTCTCTCCCCCCACGTCTGCGGCCCCACTGTCAAATAAAGAGACATGACACAAGGCTGCCCGTTCATAAAGGATGCAGGGAAGTCAGAGAATAATGCTGTGATTATGTAATAATAATAAGTATCAGGTAAAAAATCCACATGGGTGCAGGTGAAGGGTGAAGATCTTGATACAGTATATAAAGTTGGACTCGTTTTATGTAGCCTGTATGTTTGGGAAGGTGACAGTACATGGGTGTCAGCGGAGCCGCAAACACGCGTGTAATTAACCCCACGGCCCTGCGGACAGGCGGAGACACAGCCGGCTCTCAGCCATAACGGAGCCATCCTGAACCCCAGGTCATCCCATTTACCGGGGATTTCACAAACGATTTCCTGTGAACCCCGGAAGGTCCCATTGTTAAGCTGCTCACATTCCACTGCCAGTCCATGGGGGGGGGGGGGGGGGGGGCATTATGGCAGTGACAGTGCGATTTATGGGATTACAGCAGGATTCTGCGTCTATCAGGCCAGTGTATACTGATGGGGGATCCGGTGCCACAGACTCATCCACCTTGAAAAGTAGACTGTTGGAAAAAAAGACAAGAGTCGGCTCGTATGTCTATCTGGGGTGAGCATGTCAGTGTTACATTCAATAGCAGACAAAGCAATGTACATTCTTTTACAGAAATTGGAGTCAGTCAATCCTTGAGCAACTAGGAGTTAAGAGCCTTGCTCCAGGCCCCAACAATGAAATCACTCTGCCGACCCTGCGATTTGGACCGATGACCAAGCTGGGGGGGTTCAAGGCTGTAATTTGTGACATGCAAGGCATACAGTTAGGCTGACAGTGAAAAGTACACTGCGTGCAGAATTATTAGACAAATGTGCTTTTTGCTTGTATCTGCTCACCCAGCTTAATAGGTCCAGTCCAGATTAAACTCTAATTAAGAATGTTTAAATTTAGAGCATGCTCAGTGTATACTATGAGTATTTCCTGTTTGGGTGTAAAACCAGAAGCCACAGATACTTCTCTGTGTAAAATTATTAAGCACATTATTATTACAATTTAAATGGGCCAAAAAGAACCTTACAGAGAGCGAAAGAAAGAAAATATTACAGTGGCAGTGAGAGGGATGCAAAACAATCTAAACTGCCGAACCTTTAAAACATAGTCACTGTACAGTGAGTGTTCCCTGGCCGATGGCCAAAGAAGATGGAAGAAGCATGTAGAGACAAGTTAACTGCCGAAGATGTGTGTCAAATTAAAGGCGAGGCTTCCAGAAACTCTTCAGAATCAAATGCCAAGGTCACAAAGGCCAACTCTGATGGAGCAGATGGACGACCCAGTGGATGGACACCTTCTTCAAGCACCTACAGGGTGATGGAGGACTGATGGTGTAGGCTGCAGTTATCAGTGATGCACTGCTTGGACTACTTTATGTCTTGCAGATGGTGCAGAAGTTAACTACAAGATCTACTGCCAACTTCTAAAAGATCCCGTCTTCAAACACTGGTACAAGAAGTCAGCAGCTTTCAAAAAGGTTATGATAATCATGCAGGACAGGCCCCCCTCCCATGCATCAAAGCATTACATAGATTGGCTAAGAAAGGCTTGAAAGGTGATTGAATTATGACCAGGGTCCCTTCATTGCCTGACTTAACCCCCACTGAGAGCTACTGGGCCGTAGTGAAGTATGAGATTTACCCAGGCAGCAAGCAGTGCCCTTCTCAGAGCGTCTGGGAGGCGGTCCCAGCCGTATCAGGTAGGATGGCATCAAAGCAAAAGCTTGCCTGGTTCAATGGACAACAGGCTCATGATGGTCACTGAGAAGTAAGGCGACTGTACAGGACATGCAGCTTGGTAAAGTGGGCTGTGAAGAACAGCCAGCAGGTCATTATTGAGTATATATACTGAGAAACTAAGATTGTTTTTTTATGATTATTTCTGTTGCTGGTGAAGACAGAAAAATCCACTTACTTTCTGATTGCCAAATAACTACGTGCTGATAATTTCGGTTTGTGACAGACTAATGTAACACTTTCTCACTTGGACCAAACTTCTGAGTTTACTTTACTAGATCTGCCCAACTTTTGCTAAATACTGTTTCCAGGAATAGAAACTGCCTAAAAACTCTGCACATAGTGTACGGTGGTCAACTCCGCCATATAAACAGTGACAGCAGAAAGACACTTAAAGTAGAGACACGGTAATAAATAGACATAAAAATAATGAAACTTATACTGAAAAATAGTTATACCGAAAGCAAAATAAAAAATTAAAGCAAAAGTTGGGATAAATATGCCTGAGATGTGCATTTCAGCTAACAGGTAGAGCACCCTAACACACAGACTAAGCAGCTTACATTAAAGGACGTGTGACAATTCATTGGGATTTGAACCCATGACCTTTGAATTGCTGTGTTGTTTTTGCTCACACTCCACCCGAACTCCACAGCTTCAGGCGTAAGAGAGCAATAACGGCTCAGGAAAGAGCACTAATTGATCACAAGAGTGCACTAATTGATCACGTCAATCGTGGCAGATGGGTAGAGATGACGGCCACACATATCCAGGGGCCACCCGACAGAACAGCCTCAGAGACAGAGGATTAAGCTTTACTGACAAGAATCTTTCGGAAATGTCACACATGGCTCACTTAGAATCTGCCATAAAATTCGCTTGACAGCATTTTCTCCTTTCAATTACCTCCCAGTTTTCTCCAATGGGTCAGAATGTGATGAGGAATCAGTCTGGCACTGGGAAATACAATACCTTCTTAAGTTTGTCTCACATGTTTCTCACAAACAAACAAAGAAAAAAAACACATTGGCTGACACAGCCCCAGTGGGAAAGAGCCGGGCCTCCTTTCTGCTAACATAACAAAACGTGCTGCTTTCACTTCCAGCCAAAACTGGGAAATCTAGTGTTTTTCCACACAGACCAGGCAGCTGACATATGAATAGCGGACATCTGCTAAATCCCGAAGCAGCCAGGGACTCTTATACATTTTGGCTGACGAAAGCTTTCTGCTCTGATTCCTGATCGGATTAAAACATTAAAATTCAACCCCTGAGCTGACTTTTTAATCTTTTCTTCCCTAAGAATAAAAAAAAAGAAGAGAGAGAGAAGGGGAACTTGATTTAGATGCTCGAGAATGACAAATGTGAGGCTTTAGCCGGCAGGAACGTGGTGGCTCAGCCTCCTGAAGTTACGAGGAGATACAGACGTGACGTGATGGTATTCTCTCCTCTGGATGGGCAGGTCCCGCTCACGGTGTCACACGGTGCCGGAAAATGAGGACTCCATAAAGATGGGAAGAACCGCCGTTAGGCAATCCCCAAGCGAGAGCACAGTGCCGCTGACGTTCTGGGCTCACCGGCACGTACCCCGCAGACAGTTACCTCGTCTGGCAGCTCCAGCACAGTGCTGTCATTCCCACACCGCGCCAGCTTCAGAGCACACCAACTCCCCGCATCCAGCTTCAGAGCACACCAACTCCCCGCATCCAGCTTCAGAGCACACCAACTCCCCGCATCCAGCTTCAGAGCACACCATCTCCCCGCATCCAGCTTCAGAGCACACCAACTCCCCGCATCCAGCTTCAGAGCACACCATCTCCCCGCATCCAGCTTCAGAGCACACCATCTCCCCGCATCCAGCTTCAGAGCACACCATCTCCCCGCATCCAGCTTCAGAGCACACCATCTCCCCGCATCCAGCTTCAGAGCACACCATCTCCCCGCATCCAGCTTCAGAGCACACCAACTCCCCGCATCCAGCTTCAGAGCACACCATCTCCCCGCATCCAGCTTCAGAGCACACCAACTCCCCGCATCCAGCTTCAGAGCACACCAACTCCCCGCATCCAGCTTCAGAGCACACCATCTCCCCGCATCCAGCTTCAGAGCACACCAACTCCCCGCATCCAGCTTCAGAGCACACCAACTCCCCGCATCCAGCTTCAGAGCACACCATCTCCCCGCATCCAGCTTCAGAGCACACCAACTCCCCGCATCCAGCTTCAGAGCACACCAACTCCCCGCATCCAGCTTCAGAGCACACCAACTCCCCGCATCCAGCTTCAGAGCACACCATCTCCCCGCATCCAGCTTCAGAGCACACCAACTCCCCGCATCCAGCTTCAGAGCACACCATCTCCCCGCATCCAGCTTCAGAGCACACCATCTCCCCGCATCCAGCTGACTTCCCGGCTGCGATGAACTCATCTCCATCTGCTGCCAGCTGTCACACCAGCCCCAAGGCTACACCCTCCCCATATGCCACTTACAGCATGGGCTGGATCCTGCACACGGACGACTAAGAGCACCCAGAAGCACCAAACGCCATGATGCATCTCCAGTGGCCTAATACCAATTGCAGCTGACCATACTAAGCCTTAGGCAGAGCACAGATACCAGTGTCAGTTAGAATATTTTTGAGGAACAAGTTTTGTTCTAGTTGCCTTTTGCTAACCTCTGACCATAGCATATACAATATGTTGTATGATCGTGTAATTATGCCACCTAGTGACGGGAGGTCCAAAAGCTTATAAGTCACTTATAAATGCGCTGAAAGTCACAGATCACAGGTCCAGATATGCAGATCAGTAGGGTACCAGGCTGGGTGCCCATATCTGTAAGGTTGCGGGTTTGAATCTCATGATCGGCATAATAACCATATCACCATTAGGCCCCAAAGCAAGGACGCTAACCCCAACTCCTCCAGCGGGCGCTGGCTGACTCGGACCCCAAGCCTTTCTCACTTGTACTTCGATTTGGACGAGAGCCTCTGCTAAATGAATGAGCTCCACAGCACCGTCTCTCACTGCTTTCCCTGTTTAATGGCCCATCAGCTGCAGAGACGACACAAGACACGAGGAGGAGACAATGCCGTTACCGTCGCATTTCACCGGCAGGCCCCGCGGCTCTGCGGCGCATTAGCGGCTGCACCTCAGTTAGTGTGACCCCTCAGACAAAGCGCTCACGTCCCGCAGCAATCAGCAGAGAGTCGGGGGCTGCTGCTGCTGCTAGGGCTGTGCCCAGTCGGCGCGGGCAGGTTTCCGGGCTTAGGGGGCAGTGTGAGAGCTCAGAACCGAGAAACACACGAAGAGAGACGAGGAGCGACAGCAGGGGCAATTCTGGGATATTTTTTTAAGGTAGCGGGGGTGGGGGGGGGGGGGCAGGGGTATATAAGAATAGCTATAATTCATACAAAACAAACAATTGATGAATTGGTGAATGACAGGAGAGAGGACATGTCGAGAGCCAACCAGGTTCCAGGTTGGGCCAGTGCCCCCATGGTGAGAATATCCATCTTGTAATTTGGATTCAGCTCCATAGGTTTTTATTCAATGAACTCCTGCATGACATGACTGCTTCCCAGAATTCCTTAACGCTAATATGCAAAGAAGCACCCGGATCCCGATTGGCAGCTTTACGTCGCAGCGCCCCGGCCCGGCGGTTCCCGTGCCGTTGCTGACACCTGCTATCTGGGGATAACCCTCACATGACTGCCTTTCCCAGACTTTACAAATAAGCCCATGAACCCCCTGGTCACGGATCAGAGCATCGGAAAATGAGAGGAGCCCGAGGCCGCCGGCTTAAGGGAGGCCTCCCAAAAGCCCCAGTCTGAGCTCCCTTCCACAGCACCTCACGGCCTGTTCCTGGAATTGCGGATGGTCCCGCTAACTGGAGATCGCTTACCTTAATTAGCACAGTTAGCTTGAGGAGAGGGGAGGGGAGGTTCCTGGAAGGCATTCGGGTCAGAAGTGCAAAGCTGGTCTCCCGGCTCTATCTCGGTCATGTCCTCACCATGGACAGGTCCATCACTCGCGCTACAGGGCCTCCCCATGCCAACTGGAGAAGCCAGCCTGCACTTCCTTCTACACAGCTGCAGTCCTCAGCTGTCCTCGGCTCCCTCACCGAGCAGCGGCCTTCATGACTGACTCGACAACACATGGTGTGGAATTCCATCAATTCTACCAGAGCCCTGCAGGTAACCAGGCGTAACACAGTGTTTCTTAAACCAGTCACCGTTTTCGCTGCCCCCCCCCCACGCACCCACAGTTCCCGGCCAATGAAGAACACAGAATACGTGGTGCACATGTGCTGGGAGGGAGCAAAAACCTGGGCCGTAGGGGGAACCCAAGGATCGGATTAAGAAACTCCGGTCTAACACACCTGACGGAACTCAAGCTAGCATGTCTTCATTGGGTCTTCTGAAATGCTAGCAAAAGGGTGCAGGTTTCAGTGTGCATTTCAGTCAGATGTGGCGCAATCAAAGCGCCCACTTCCACGCCTGGAATTTCCGGGTGCTGCTGCTTTCGTAACGAAACCCCACACAGAACAAGCAGCTGAAAGGTGGACGGCTACCAGCCGACAGGCTTTCTGTCAAGGTTCGAGGTGGAAATGGATGGCGCCTCGCTGTTCGGCAGGCAGGAGATCTTCCAAAAGGCATTTTAACCAAAGTTACAGGAAGCTGATCTCAGTGGTGCAGCTGGGGGTCCAGCTACCCAATGGTCTGACCAACGAGAAAATAACCCCAATTATCCTCAACCAATCAGACTCAGGCTTTTCGCCATCAATGTCAATTTTCTTCTGTGCTATTTATGAACTGTTGTCCCCCAGGAATTGATTCAGAAAGGCTCTCCTTTTATCGAGCCACTCTCTCTGGATTCCCTCCTCTGCCTTTTGCTCCTTACAGAATATTAGGGAAGCTAAGGACTGAACCTTTGCTATGGTCGGCTCGAACATCCCGTTAACGTTAGCAAGCGCACCCCACGGGGGGGGGGCGGATTACACATTCCTTGTCAGTGTCAGGCGCCCTTAATAAAGAAGGGACCTTCTTGTGGATTGACGCAGGCGAGTTCATGCCGGCTTGGGAGCCCATGATGACATGGGGTGTAACATAGATGAGCGTGCTGTATGATTTCCCACAATGCCCTGCTTTTTCTTTTTTTATTATAATTACCATAGCATTTCCCTTGGCTCAAAGCCTGAGCTCAACATCTGAGGGGGAGAAAGGCACTAAGAGGCTTGTTTTGCTAGTCACCCCCTTATTTACACTTAAAACATATTTTCAAAATTCTCAGTTTTTGTTTAGTGGGGGGTACTGGCTGGCTCTGCTCACACTTAAAGTTCATAAAACCGTGATACTGTGGGTATTCGATAATCATTGCAGAAGAGGCCAGCGCACAGCGTGGCGCACCGTTCAGGTGCACGAGCCGGTCCCTGGCTGGCGTGGCGGCGCAGAGACGTGCCGTGTGCTCACACGAGTCGGGAAGAGGCGCCGAGCAGAATGAGGCAGCGTCGCTGGGGAATGGGAAGCTGAAGAAAGAGACCGACTCTGAAGGCAAACGGCTGCCTGTGGCGCTCCACTTGTTGCATAACCAAACACATTTAGCTACCAGCACAAACTTGGGAATTCACAAATCAGCTCATCTCCCGATTTATTTTTAAGAGACTACAGTGTGGCTGAAACCTGACTTATGTTACATAAGGCCACCCCCCTCCTGCAACGTCATGAAGCAGACCAGACATTTTATTTATGAAGCAAAACACACAAAATACACAGAACAAATGCGGCAGACCTCCGTATGAGCCTGACGCACTAAGAGGCCTGCGTCACTGCCCCCAAAATGGCTCCTGGTAGCCGTCTCCTGCTTTTGGGCCTGCCTTCTGACGAGGCCTCACGCTCCTGGTAGCCGTCTCCTGCTTTTGGGCCTGCCTTCTGACGAGGCCTCACCCAAGCGGGCACCTGAATCTGCTAAGGCACCATGGAAGTAAGTTCACTCTTAATAGGGGAAGGTGGCAGTGAAAGACAGACTAGTTACTTGCAGTTTGTTTTAACAAATGAATGGTGCCTCGTCTGCATCCTGTCTTCCTCCTGGCATTTCTTCCTCTCCCTCTCTCCCTCTCTCTCTCTCGCTCGCTCGCTGTGTGACAGATATAAAGCTGATGGGTCTCCACGGCCCTCGCACCACGCAGGTCGCCTGCCTCCTGACTTCACACCCAGGATTATTCTTTCGCAGATTATTAGACTTGCACTGTGCAGTGTTTCCCGTCCTCCTGCACTCATATACCTGGATGTTTGCTAAAGCCACCCGGGTGAGCAAAGCTTGTCAAGGTTACCCTCCTGGCTGAGAGGGGGGGTAGAAGTTTAACCAGGACACCACCCAGTCACGCCACCGATTCTGATTCTCATTTACACGCACTCCATGACCAGCTGCTTGCTGAGCTGGACTTTCTAACCAAGGGACTGATTACCATCCACCCGTCCATCCTGTGCTACTCTTTTCCAATTAAGGGTGATGGTCTAACAATAATGTTCGGTTCCCAGTTTGGGGCCATAGCAGGAAGGACCACGAATCAAGTGAAAAGAGGATAATTACTTTCATAATGAGCAGTGGGGAGGGGAGTGGGAGAAAGTGTGATACAGAGGGAGAGGGAGAAAGTGTGATACAGAGGGAGAGGGAGAGAAGAGTGATACAGAGGGAGAAAGTGTGATACAGAGGGAGAGGGAGAGAAGAGTGATACAGAGGGAGAGGGAGAAAGTGTGATACAGAGGGAGAGGGAGAAAGTGTGATACAGAGGGAGAAGGAGAGAAGAGTGATACAGAGGGAGAAGGAGAGAAGAGTGATACAGAGGGAGAAGGAGAGAAGAGTGATACAGATGGAGAGAAGAGTGATACAGAGGGAGAAAGTGTGATACAGAGGGAGAGGGAGAGAAGAGTGATACAGAGGGAGAGGGAGAAAGTGTGATACAGAGGGAGAAGGAGAGAAGAGTGATACAGAGGGAGAAGGAGAGAAGAGTGATACAGAGGGAGAGGGAGAGAAGAGTGATACAGAGGGAGAAAGTGTGATACAGAGGGAGAGGGAGAGAAGAGTGATACAGAGGGAGAGGGAGAAAGTGTGATACAGAGGGAGAAGGAGAGAAGAGTGATACAGAGGGAGAGGGAGAAAGTGTGATACAGAGGGAGAAGGAGAGAAGAGTGATACAGAGGGAGAGGGAGAAAGTGTGATACAGGGGGAGAGGGAGATAGGAGTGATACAGAGGGAGAAGGAGAGAAGAGTGATACAGAGAGAAAGGGAGAAAGTGTGATACAGAGGGAGAGGGAGAAAGTGTGATACAGAGGGAGAGGGAGAGAGGAGTGAAACAGAGGGAGAGGAAGAAAGTGTGATACAGAGGGAGAGGGAGAGAGGAGTGATACAGAGGGAGAAGGAGAGAAGAGTGATACAGAGGGAGAGGGAGAAAGTGTGATACAGAGGGAGAAGGAGAGAAGAGTGATACAGAGGGAGAGGGAGAAAGTGAGATACAGAGGGAGAAAGTGTGATACAGGGGGAGAGGGGGGAAGGAGTGATACAGAGGGAAAAGGAGAAAGCGTGAGGGGAGTGATAGGGAGAGGGGGGTGATACAGAGGGAGAAGGGAGTGACAGAGGGGGGAGAAAGAGTGATACAGAGGCAGAGGGACAAAGAGGGAGTGATAGGGAGGGGGAGTGATACAGAGGGAGAGATGGGGGAGCAAAACAGAGGGAGAGAGGTGGGAGCAAAACAGAAGGAGAGGGACAAGGGAATGATAAGGAGAGGGGGAGTGATATAGAGAGTGATAAAGATGGAAGGGGATACAGAAGGACAAGGAGAAAAGAAAGAGGGAGAAGAAGCTAAAAGAAGGATAAAAGAAAGAGTAATAGAAGGAGGGGGAGTAAAAGAGAGGGACATGAAGGGGGAGAGAGAAAGAGGGTGAAAGAGAGAGACAGAGAGAGAAAAAAGAGGGAGAAGGAAAGAGGCTGAGGGGGCAGAAAATGGGAGGAGGGACAGAACATTGTGACAAACAAGTGGCAGATGGGCCCATTAGAAAATGATCTCTGGGGGCATTTCATTCGATTACAGGAGAGCCATGCCCCGCACACACGGCAGCCTCTCGAGAGCAGCATGATGGCATGCCGACGGGGCCCAGCCGGCCAGCGGCCCCCTCGCCAAGGTGCCACACACGACGGCCTCTCGGCAGCGGCGCGATGGCAAGCCGATGGGACTCAGCCGGCCAGCGCCCCCCTCGCCGGCGGCCCCTCCCTCCTACTTACCTGACATGACCCCACACACCATCCTGCTGTCTTTGGCTGTTTACAGTAGTGGCTGCTGTTACTGTGGCAACGCAGGCATCCATTGGGCTCGCAGCCCCTGTCTGTCCCCGGCTACTAAGCCCCATTGCCACTATTACTCCAACCATTCAGGCCCCCGAACCCCTTAGGGTTGGGGGGTGGGGGGGGGGGGTGTGTGGAGCACACACACTGTCTCTCTGGGAAATTCAAAGGCACCAGTTTAGCTGCCCACATGTTCATCATCATCATCATCATCATCATTGAAATAGGTCCCCTTTAGCTGTTATCACATAAAGGATGAGCTCCATAATCACACTACTTGGGGACACTGCCACAGTTCCTTGTCCACTTAGTCACCTGCAGGCTAATTGGCCCCCGCCATGTCCGGGTGACTTCCTCAAGTGGCCCCCGAAGCCAGCCGTAATCCACCGGCGCATTCTGCCTAGGCTTAGCCGCCCAAAATGTACCTTTAATTGTTCAGTCTAATTTTACACCAACCTTTCTCGCAGACCCGTTTCCATGGAAACCTCACCCTAGCTTTAAATGTAGATTTAACTGCAGATCTGCGATGTAATGAGTGGCGTCAGATTCCCGTCAGCTTACACGCGCGCGCGCGCGCGATGTGGTTCTCCTGTCAAAGGGGGCACATGAAGTCTTAGTGAAAATGATGCCCGTTCAATTTTAACTGGGCACACATGGGAACTGCAATCAAAGGACAAACTAAATATGGATTACGGTAGCGGTGACAATCCTCCCACCCCCAAAGGCTTCAGAGGAACAAAAAACACACTAAACAAACGCGACAGACAGGGTGTATCTAGAACACGTTGATCGCAAATAGAGCCACAAGGCAGAAGATTGGTGAGACAGAGGATAATTGTTCCTCACAGAGAAAAACCTCCTAAGAATACGTCAGTGGGGATAAGGGTTCCGTCTTGACCCCATCACTAGACCTGGGCACAGCTCAGCGACTCAACACCGCAGTCCGGAACCCAAGAGGCAGAAAGAGGCACTGAAGCACCTCAGACAAATTCCCAGCCAGATCTGGAACAGTCCGCACTGCGGATTTCTTTAATCCAGGCCGCATTAGGGATGTAAATTAGTACTTGCTCCAACATCTGTGAGAACCACATTCAGGTCTGATGTCGTACAGGACTGCGGTTCTGTTCCTCAACCCTCAGACTCCATGGTGACACTGGTGATTCCAGGAGCCATAAAAACCTAAAAGTCGTGTCACGTTAAGTGACAAACACTAAAGAAGATGCTCATAAATCACCCTGTTAGAAATCACGTTTAATCAAAACAAATTTTAAATCAAAAACAAGGGAAAAAAAAGTTTTCCGAAGGAGAAAAAAGGAAAATAAAATAAAACGAGGAAGAGATTCACACAACAGTAAAAGGGGACTCTGTCGGTGGCCCCAGGGACACCACCGTAGCGGGGGGGGGGGGGGGCGACAGTGCCCAGCGGGGGGGGGGCGACAGTGCCCAGCGGGGGGGGGGGGCACAGTGCCCAGCGGGGACACGCGATTCTGACAGTTCAGCTGCTTACCTGCCACCATTTCTAAGATGAAGCCCACAGGAGGTATTAAACAAGAAATCTTCATCACCAACTTCTTGATTAATCAAGGATTAACATAATACTGATAATAACAACAGCCATAATAATAATCTATAATAAACCTATTAAGACTGAAGAGTCAGTACAGTGTTCAGTAGTGTTCAGTCACCAGCAGTCCACAGCTGAACACTGCCCTGCACGGGCCACGTGTCACTCTCCTCCATCTTCGGAGACATACGGTGGTCAGACAGGTTGGTTTCTGGGGGGTTAGGGTCCATCCAGGAGAGGATCGGTGAGGGTGGGGGGGGGGGTATCTGACAAGGGCAAGCCAGTCATCGTGTTTAAGCTATGGAGGAGAATTCCTTCAGGAGGACGTCCTGGCTCAGGGCGCTGAGAGACACGTTCCTGCGCACATTCAGGCTGATGGATCGCACCTGTGGAGCAAGATGTGGGCATTAGGTACGCGGACAGCTGAAAAGGCGCACGCAAAGAAGCGGGCGGCACTGAGGCCCGTGCGGAATGCGTTCTATCAGACAGCGGCAACCGATGGTGACCCTCTCAGCGCAAATGGCTTGGAGGAGAACAGTAATCAATACGGCCTGAAAGGCAGAGCTGGTCCGGCTCTTTTGGCACAGAGTACCGTGATTAAAGGTCAACCTTTATCATCATCATCATCATCATCATCACAACCACGACTAAACTTGCATGGCAGTTGCTTCCGTTTAATCTTCGATCTATTGCGTGGTCCCCGATGGTGGACTGAGTGACTAAACCATGTCTGGTTGGCAGACTCCCTCTCCACCTTCAGGACCCATCTCTCTCTTCCATGAATTCCTAGTCGCCTCCTCGACGGCTGTATCTTGGTAATGTGCTATTTGCCTCACTTGTACACCATTTTGAACAAAAGCGTCTGCTACACGTCAAATGTAATGTAAATGGACGTTTTGTCTCGCACTTCTGATTGTCTGATCCCGCACTGCACTGCTGTTCACCCAATTCCGACCCTGCACCTGTGACATAAGAAATTCACAGTGTTCTTCCAAAAACATGCAACAACAAAACCTGGAACCTGAACCTAGAGCCAATCCACTTGTTTCCCTACCAGATCTTTGAAGAAGGCCACTTCCTTAGGCTGCTCCGAGTAACGCTCGAACTGGTCAAGGCCGTCCTGCAGTTTCAGTGTCAGAGTGTCGTAGTTGGAGCGTACAACTTCCAGGACCTGGAGGGAGGAGCCAATTGAATTAGGGAGCTGTCGCTGGGAACACATGGTCAACATGCTTAAAGTGATTTTAATTCTAAATGTGCTCTGGCTGAAAATGTACTGTATGTGTTGTGATATTTTTTTTCTTAATGAAAACAAATGTTGTACAAAACAGTTCTTGACAGCCAGGTACGAGAATAAACAGTCTATCCACAGCCCTCTTCACCATCCATAAGCTATTATCTTCCGCTATTAGGAGAACTTGGCTGCCTATACAGGTCTATATAGGTCCCTACAGGAGCGTCATAAGAGAACAGTCAGACAGGAATAAATGAAAAAAAATGGACCTGTTTATCGTAAGGGTGTGGATTGTGAGCTCAAAAACAGCAGCAAATCAAATAAACCATCAGAGAACACAAGTCAGGCAGAAGTTTTTGATAAATGAAACCAAGAAAATGGACAACAATCCTGACGCTTTGTCCTCCAGGGTGTTTGGACCATTTCAGACCATTAAGCCTCCGCTGTAGATGCAGGTAAGCAGGTGATTAAAGATAAGTTTGCATTTCTGCCCCATCTCTCTCCGTCTTCAAAGACATGCAATAAAAATGCTTGGAACAGCCGCACACACACTTGTCAGACATGCATTCTCTCAAAGTTTGCACCGGTAGTGACGGCCTTGTTGCTCAGTTACTGAGAAGCCCGTGGGAGCCCATTGAGGGGGGAACATAGAAGTGCAAACTCCAAGCTAGCAAGGACACAGAGAACTTCAAATCCTTCTCAATGACCACCTCCAATCACCACTGGAAGCCCCATCAACTAAACCCAACACTTTCTACCTTGGACTCCATCTACCTGCAGATGCTGGACTGATGTTCTCTGAAGGCAGAAGTCATGGCGTCACTCACAGTACCTCACACTCACTCGACCGATTAGACCACCAAAATTAATCACCCAAGGTCTCTCGACCAAGACAATAGAACAATAGTTTCAAATATAACATGTTCTTAACAAATCATAATCTTATTCTCCCTAATTTCATTTTAAGGCTGGCTGCTTCACTGCAACGGCTTCGCTCTGCATCTCAGATGCTCCACATTCTGCAAGAGCTTCTAAACTCATCAACGTGGATCCACAGCTTTGACAAATCAGGTCATCAGACCTTTCCGCACAACCTGCAAACACAGGCACCAACAGCACAACCCTGTCAGACAAAGCATCTATAGAATTCGGTATATGGACCATCATTTTCCTACTAATTGCTCAACCTAGTGGCTGGTAGGTATCATGCCAAACCTGAGTATGGCTTATTTCTGCTGAGTTGCAACATTTATCATCAGATGATCAGAATTTGACCTCATTTATGGATAGTCAAATGGATACATATTGACCTTAATGTAGTTATTCAGTAAACACTGCCGACCTCCAGTAAAACCTGCACTATACAGCGTAGAGCTCATACACACAGAAGCACCGTCATCCTACCAGCCCTGCTCACTCGTCTGAGCCTCCTTAGTGCGCTCAGGGTCACCGCCTACAGCAATGGAGACTGGAGTTGGAGTCTTGCCATGGGCTGCCCCTTGCCGATTGCACACTCAATACATGACCTAGTACAATAATAATTACAACACCACAGATGATCTACAGTGATCCAAAAGTGGAGAACTTCATTCCTTGAAGCAGCAGCTAATTAAACAGGTACTGCTCCTTCACTTTGAAATGCTACGCAACCCACACACATATTCAGATGAATAAGAGAGGAAACTCCTGCCTCGTTCCCATCAGATGAGCGATATTTGGTGTATGCCCCCCCCCCCCCGGGGATAAAATGAAAGAGCTGGAGGCACAGAGAACGATTAAATTCATTACACATCCCATAAAAGGGGGAGACAGCGGAACTCGACTGGCCCTCCAATCCCTCAGAAAAAGGACGTCTCCCGTTTACGGATGAGGGACTGCCTTTCCTGACATCATGCGTCAGACACGCCGTTAACTCTCCCTCCCCGTCAAGCGAGAAATACAGTCTTCGTCTGAAGATGAAGCTCTGCCTTTTGATTCGCCCCCGAGCTGTTGTACCTGACTCTTAAATTTTATGTCACAAAGACCTGCGCCGAAAATAGGGCAGATGACAGCGGTACAATCATTTCCGTCCTTTCCGATGAGGGGAGAGGGAACGCCGGTTAACGTCGCCCTCGCTCTGCAGTATCCTACACCATGTGAATGGCTGTGTTTGCTCCTTGCGAGACCCACGCTGTTCTTACCCATTCACTCGCCCTCACGATATTATTTTATGCTCGCCGTCTGAGAGCCCGTACAAAAATCCACAAACGGCCCCGTTAATTAAACCGATTTAACCGCCTCCCCCCATCTCCCAGCTAATTAAAGAGAGACAGAAAAGCTGCACACGCCACAGCCCGCAATAACGAGATACGGGCCACCTGTTTTCATTAGGTAAACCGAGTATTTATCACGCTTGAGTGTCTTGAGTGGCATATAGATTGGGGCAATTCTAGGCCTTTCATTAAGGTGGGGGACAAAAAGAAGAGCCATGATTCATATAGAGGGACCAGCCTTATCATTAGCCAATGGTATGTGGCCCCGTGGCCCCACCCCTGTATGTGCCCCCAGTGTAGATGGGTCTTCACCATAATATAGGGCAAAACTGGGGCCTGTGGCAGCTCATTGGATACAATGAGAGCAGAATAATAGAGAACGAAGGTTTCACAACATGGTTCTGAAGAGGCCCCGAGGGAAGCGTGCAACAAGAGCAAATTGAGCGATTTTTTAAATACATCCTTCACTTTTTTAAACATTATTTTCAAGGTGATAATGTCCGCTTTGGTGTTTGCTCTGTCTCTCTTGTTTGGCGATGTTGCACTCTTGAAATATTCATGGAAGTCTTTTGCAAAGACAAGAGGGAAGAACGCTTTTTGAAAAAAAAGAAGAGAAAGAGAGGAGAACAAAGCTCCTTTGCCTTCCGCTTCCAGGAGTGAAATCCCGTCACTTGCCATCCTCCAGACCAAACATGAATGTTCTTTGAGGGACTACACACTCCCGTCTTCCTCCGTTGTGCAACAGATCAAAAACTGGACTGATTTCCTGTTGACGTTCGGGTTTGGAGGATTTGCTGAGTCTCTCTCTGTGACATCCGTGTCAGACGGCATCAAATTCCACATAGAGGAGGCGGAGAACGGAGAATTTTGCAATTCAGTAAAGAGGGAGGTTGGCTGGCAGATAGGACAGGGGAAGAGAAGCAAGACAAAACAGGAAGCAAGACAAACAGGAAGCAAGATAAACAGGAAGCGAGGCAGCCCCTTTCAAAGAAATTCTAAGGAACCTCAAGAAAATGAAAAAGAAAAAAATAAAGGCATATCATCTGCAACTTATTTTCAATATGCCAGTGTTGAATTTTGCAGATTACTCATAATTATAGTTCAGCTTCTTTGCCCATTAAACATCGTTAAATTAGGCAAAACTCTACTAGGTTAGAACTAACTCACAGTGGTGTGGCGCTGATCTGATGGGGTCAGACGGAACCGACTAATCTGGAGAAGCTATCAATAGACAAATATCCAAAGTGATTGACCAGGTTCCATTCTGACCAAAGCGTAGCCGTTACTCAGCCATTATCGGAACAGAAAATCCACTCCTCGCTCCCCTTCCCCCCCGCTTCGATTCTCTAAGGTCAGACTGGCCGAGTGACCTGAAAGCCGTGTGCCATCCGGCAAGGCGCCCGCAGGAAGGAAGGAGGGTTCAGCCAGGAACACTTTCCAAAGGGCGCCGACACGACCAGCTCTGCCCGCGCACAGCGCCTCACACCGGGAGCAAAGTCTCCAAATCACGCCGGTTGAACATTTGAAATGACAGGATCCCCTCGTTAAGACAGCTCCAGAAACACACTGGGCTCACGCGAAGATGGACCTTTGTGTGGGTCACAGTCAGGCTGGGGGGGGGGTTCCAACAGCAGATTCCACGTATTTCACTAGCGCTCATTAAAAGTGGGTCGGTGAAGGACGTAATTAAGAGGAGCTCCGGAAAGTCACATAATTACAAGGAGGAAGGAAAAATTACTTTATTTTTTAAAAAGGGAAGACTTATACCATCGACCTTTAAGCTGTCTTTTATATGAGTATTTCTAAATTTTTGTTTTAATAATGCTGGAAAGACACCACACAAAGGCCACTATATGCAAAATCAACCTATATTATTCCCCAATAATCATAAAAATACTATGTTGCTAATATCTTTTTGGAATATGAATCGCACTCAATGTTCATTTAGCAGACTGACCTCTATGTGAAGTTTTAATTCTGTATTTAGGGCGTATTTACATAACATAACAGACATCCTCTTTGGTGTCATCCCTAAAGAATCCAGCGGTCTCAGTGCATAACAGGAGGTGTTGCTTGGTAGGAATACAGAAGTTATCCAGACCCAGAGTTATCCAAACACTCACCTGGTCCTCAGACAGCTGGGAGATGTGGTTCACGGCAGCGTACGACTCGATCTTTGGGTTGAAATGGTTAATGATGGCCCTGGAACGAAAGGAATCATAATGCAAGCTTACTTTTCACCAGCCCAGAAACCCCCCCTTCCTTAGTAGTCATCTGGTTTTCCCCAGATTGCTTTAGGTTTTACAGCTTACCTACCCCCCCCCCCCCCCAAAAAAAAAATAAAAAATAAAAAAAAAATCACTTGAATCAGAATTCTTTATTGTCACTGAACAATTGTACAGAAAATGAAACACTGTTTGGCTCACTACTGATGTTAGCATCAGCGAACACATTTGAAATCAGTTCCCATCAGTAACAGATTCCCATTCAAACACAGTCAGTCCAAATCATTCAAAGCAGAGTGCTGACGCATCCCAGAGTAATTAACACACGGAACAGAATTGACCAAAACCATGCAAAGTGCAATTTCACTCCCAGCGAATCAGTAGGGCTATTTTAATATGACTAATAATAACTCATTTCCTGTCTGTCACCAAGCTGCCGAACGGACTTTCAATTACATTTCTCATCTGCAGTGTTCTTTTATTTTTAAGCCTGCTGTTAGGGCTCCGCCCACATATCCCAGGGTGCCTTGCTTCTGTCTGCCCATGGCAAAACTGCCATGAATGCACTCTGTCTGTGATTGTGGTCTTGGTAACAGTGATCATCAAACTACAAGGGACACTGTAAACAATCTGAATCAAGGGATGAAGCAAACAAATGCAAATAAACTATAAATTAGATAAATAAAATAAGGTTACTTTAATTCAGCTTTATGAAAGACCACATAAAACAGCACTGTTAAAAACAAGTTTGGTGTATCCTTAAAACAGATTAAACAAGGGCATCAACTAATCAACACCTAAGGCACGTCTGGCGCCTGGATTACAGATGGAGAGCTGAACATGAAATAATGTCTATTTTTTCTTCTTGACTGCGAGTTCCGCAGGTACTGAGGGCAATACATCAAATCTCGCTACTGTGGCCAAACAGATCTGGTAAATTCACGGTGTGCTAAATCGCTACAGGTCCTGCAAAAATGTCACCAGGGCCAGCAAGGTACTGCCTGGGCCTACAGAAGGCGAGAAATCACATCACATGCTGCATATTCTGCAAGCTGAAGCACACGGAGCGAAACAGCGAGGGAGCACGCACTCTGCTAATGGCCGTGTTTCGCCTTCATACGAATCCCTCACTCCGGAAGGAGTTGCCTTCCTTAGACCACTTGCAGAGACAACTTTTTCAAAACAGAAAATGTATATTTTCATTCAGTTTCTCAGAAATTGAACTAAACTTTTTCTGCCATTTATGCAAAGACAGGAATGTCCGCTTTTTGCGTATCCCATCATGCTTTCCTGCTTATGACAGACACACATATAGAGGTGAGAGCAAAGCTTAGGGTCCAATCACAGGGACGGCCATTCTGCACTTTTCTGGCCCAACGCACATGTGGCTGTTATGCCGAGCATGGGATTCAAACCGGCGACTATCCGGTCACAGGCACAGAGGCCTAACCCTCAGTCATACAGCCACCAAAAGTATTTGGAAGGATTACTATGGTAACAGTAAACTAAAGTTGCAGTTGGCTGGCAAGCGTGCACCAGCGCTTGAGTGGGATCAAAGCCCGATAGAAGTGGGGCCTTCTCTACCCTGGGCTGCTGTCTGAACACGCTTACCAAACAGAAAACCGCGCTTGAGGTGGGCGTCCTGCTCCCTACGCGGGCACGGTCGGGCAACCCGGGACACCTTTATAAGTGACGGTTTGAGACACCAGATGACAACAGAGGAGAGGGAGCGCAGTGGTGCAGTTAGCTGGGTATTCAGGGCAGCTGAAACTTCCCAGTGATTATTATGGAGTGTTTTCTCGAGCGGCACGGCACCGTGACTTAGGGAGTAGCAGTCGCCTCACGCAGTCACACGTCTCCTGCATCAGACTCTGGCACTCTCTCCCACAGCCCAAAAACTAGCAGCACAGGAGAACTGGCAGCTCTAAATTAGCCACGGCGTGTGAGGCCACGTGTGTGTGTGGCTCCCTGTGACAGATAAGCACCCCCATCTGCGTATCACACCCCTGTCTCACGGCTCGTGCTTAACGTCATACGGAGACAGGATCACGTAACGCAGTCCCGCTCTCCCACACATAGGGGGAGCTCCGCAACGGCAAATCGAATGAATAATCATTTTTACGATCATTTAGTTTTATTACTTCAAGCCATTATATGTGCCGGGCCTCTGAGACAAAAAGGCGTAATTACCGGAGTAATAAACAGAGTAACGTGGTCCATTTTGTGTATAGATTACCCTTGCAGACCAACCCCGACATTTAGTATGCAGTGAGTCCGTTTTAGTGGGTTTCTGTCAGTGTAGCAGCTGATTGGCTGGCGGATGCCAGAACATATGCAAATTATGAGTAACAATAAAAAAAAATTTAACTAAAAATTTCTTCTGTTCTCCAAAAAGTTACAGGTATCTAGTTGGATGGCTAGATGAACAGCGCTTCAGTTCCCAAACCTCTCCTTAGGGGCACCTTAGACATTCTATGTATGAATTAAATGTAATTTCTGGCTTAATTAAACTAAATTAGTATTTAAGACGGAGAGATATTGATTAGCCACATGAGGTGCTAGTGGTCAAGTCAAAAAACACATGGGTGTATTGGAGGATTGCTGCAAATTCTGGGGTGATTTTAGCAGAAGTTTTGAAATGGCTAAGCTGACACACTGGGACAGGCATACTATCATAGTTTTATACCAATATGAAGATCGGTTAAACTTAATTACCTTTGGCTGCCTAAGAGTTCTGCACAGTACTGTAAGTACTCCATTGCACAAACCCTTACGTGAAATTTGATTTACATAAGTTGGATTTAGCCCCCCCATTACCGTTTAGGACACTTAATAGCGCAAAAAAAACCCCAAAAAAAACCCCCATCAACTAAAATATGCTAGTAATATGTATTAAAGCACATATAAATGAAAGGATTAAGTTCAAATACACGTATAGGCATATGTCGAGGTTTTGCCTTAGTGCTTCTGTAAACTCTACGTATCTCCGTTAATTTTTGCGTATTTACTTAAGACAGTTTTACACAAATCGAGCTTCTAAACAGAATGTCCACGGAAGTTTTCCTGAGTTACTATGCTACTATTTTAGTGTAGATTGTCCCTGAAGATGTACGTTCTTTATGGGACACAATTACACACGCACTGCACACTATCACCCCCCCCCCCAAAGGAAACCTGCAAACTGTCACCCCCCAAAGGAGACCTGCACACTATCACCCCAAACAGCCAATCGTCATTTATCTCTTTTGCCCCAACGCCATTTCTGACTACACACGTGTTTTTTTATTGCAAATTTCATCCCCTAATTAATAACCAGACAGTTTATTTTAATGAGACAATAAATCAGCGATTTATCAGTCGCTGGCACTTTAGCTACTGTGAAATGTGCGATTGACTACAGAGGAATCTGCAAATAGCATTAACTAAAAAATAAAAAAACATTAAAACACCGGTGTGAGACTCCCCCCGGCTGCATCTGTATACCCGTATTTAATTTTATACGCTAAACACTCATATGGTGATATTTTTGTTTTGTAATGATCCAAAGATTTTTACACCTTCATGAAAGTGCGTCACCAGCCTTGCTCAAGGGGGGGTAAGATGGGTGAAAAAATAAGCTAGAGCCAAGTTTAGCCACGTCACAACAGACAAGCTGCAGTCTGAAAAGCCTGACAAGGGAGGAAGCTGGGGGGCGGGGGGGGGGGGGGCGCGTTAGTGATATCCGGCTCGACTAAAAATGCTGGTGCGGGTCGAGCCAGTCTAACACACAGACTGTGTTCCTTGTCCACAGATTTGGGAGAAGTTGTGAATTTTTCAGGAATCTCATTGGGGCACGAAGGCAGAGACCAAATTAAAGACCCCTCACTTTTCTGAAAAACCATGCCCCCCCCCCACACACCCCTCACCCCATGTCCACTCAGAGTGTTTTATTTTTGTGCTAATCTCTCAAACTCGTTCATCCTAAGTGGTTTTTCGCTCCTTTTTATAATGACCTGCCACCAAACCGACACCGGTGATAAACGGTCGTGACAAGACCATGACCGGCATTCAATCTGAGGTCCGGGGGAGAAGGTTCACTGTGCAGAAAGAGTGTGGGAGAAAAGGTCACCTTTAAAAAACACACGCACACACACACATACACAGAAACAACTCGATCCTCAATATCTGCCCAAAAAGTTATCACCTTACTCCCTTATCACCAAACGTTTACCACTGTTCTTTCAAAGTAAGTTGCTTACAAGTGCATGTCTAACCCTACCAATGTACAGTCAAACCCAGTGCACAGCCCTACCAATGTACAGTCAAACCCAGTGCACAGCCCTACCAATGTACAGTCAAACCCAGTGCACAGCCCGATTTACAATCCACTATGTGCAGCACATTAATTTATTTATTCATTATTGCGTTGTGTGTCTAACTTGCGTGTATTGCTGTTATTGACGTCCCAGACAAATACTATTTCACATGCTTGCATGTCTTAAAATGACAATGAAGTTTTTAATGACGACTTCACTTGACATATGTACCATCGAACGCCACAGAGTCAAGTCTGACCATGAGGCAGACAGACAACTGGTTTAGAGAGTCGCTTCACCTGACGTTGACGAGCGCCTGCGTGACCTTGCTGGCTGGCTCCTTCCACTGCCCGGTGTTGGTCGAAACCCTGAGCACTGAAAGCCATGGAGAACATGAGGTTAAAGCTCCACCCCCATCCTGACCTGCCCAATAAAAAGAGGCTTTTTTTATTGCAAAGTTTTGTACTTTAGGAGACTGAGAATATTTTCCATCTACTGAGAAAAAGAGCTCCATAGTACCCTGTTGCCCTGAAAGATCCTCCATTCATCCAATTAGCACTCATGACTGTAAAACAGCCTCTGGCTGAGTGGGGATATGAATCCAAGTGCCTCTTCATTCACACAGCTCGAATAGCACCCCCTTGTGGTAGCTGCTTTCATTACACAGGCAGCGCTGTCAAGGTTGGCTTTTAAATCGCTTGGGGGAACCGCGAAGAACCCTTTGGGGGAAAGAAAATTCCGGCTGCAATCACTTGGCCCCCTGCGTCGCAAACCAAAATGCATTATCGGGCATCGGCTTATCCCGGCCTCTTAGCTCTTTGCCAACTGAAAGCGTGGCAAAGAGCCCCCCCCCCCCTCCCCCACACTACTTCTCTATCCTGGCACGTTTCTGACCAACTGCCATGGTACCAGGATGTTTTATTGTTTTTTTTTTCTTTTTTTTTTTTTTTAAATGCGACAGCAGTACTGGCAGGCGTGCGACGGAACCACATTCCGGGTGCTTCCGACCCCGGGCGCAGCCCTGCCAAAATCCCTCAGCCGTCACTCATGCACGCGACAGACCCCAGCCTCATCCGGCGACCCACGAACACGGGCAGCCGTGTCAAAGAAAGCAACAGAACCACAAATTCCAGCACAGATGGGTACAGCCCATTAAAGGGGGAAAAAAACAATCTGGATGTGAACCCAATAGATGAATAATTCAGCTAATTAGGTTTTTGTTGATGATGTCATCCACCTACCCATGCAATAGAGGTTATCGAACACCTGGTGCATGCGGACGATCTCGTAGTAGAGCGCGTCGTAGCTGCTGGGTGTGGGCAGGAAGCTGTCGCCGTATGTGATGAACATGTTGAAGAGGTTCACCACCTGTGGGGCGCGACAGACACGGAGACGGTGATGCTGAGGGGGGGTGAGGGGCACCCTGAGCTTTCCAGCCGCATACCGACACCCCCCATGTCCGGCGTATCGGGAAAACGCCGTGGGAAAACTCCTGGCTTTCCCCGGACATGTAATTTAAGGCTCTATCAACGAAGGTCACCCTCCAATAGCTCTCTTATATCGCATTTTATCACGGGAAAGACAATAACGAAAAACAAGTGGTCTCCTGAAAATGAAATGTATTTTTCACCAGAGCTCTGGGTTCAGAAAGAGCCGCTGATGTGATCCACGTTATTTACAGAACACCCGGCGCTCTAATGAAGCGCTGAGGAGGAACGGCGGCTTATTACCGCGCAGGTATCGGGCCAATGGTGCAAATTCACCCCACCCTGCTCAGACGGCGCTGCTCAAAAACATTCATCGCAGTTAAGACATTAATCACAGCAAGAGAGGATTCCCGTCGCTTTTGTCAGATTAATGGACAGACCGCGTGCAAAGACATCTAACTGCACACCTAGGTTAATATGCAGCTCTGTACATGGGTGAGTTATACTTTCTAAATAGTTTACACTTAATTTATTTAGAAGACACATTTACTGAAAGCGAAGTACATTTCTGAGAAAACAGGGTCCCTAGAGCAATTAGGGGTTAGGGTCCATGAGAGAAATCCCTTGAAAACCAGCGAACTCATGTCTCAATGTTCTAATTCTGTTGAATCTTTCTGATATTGGTTTTATTTTATATTAATTCATTTATTTTCATTTTGTTTTACGAGTGCTTTCTGGCGCTTGCCAGGCTGTCATTGTCAATAAGAAACTGTTCTTAATGCTTTGCCTGGTAAAATAAAGGTTAATGAATGAATGAAATTAGTCATTTTAACTCACTGAACCACACAGCGCCCCCTACATGTCACACCAGAAGTTCAAAAAAGCTCAGTATACTACTGTATTTGCGCGGCGGCCTCACGGATCTGCAGAGAACGTCCCGTTTCTCACCAGAAGTGCCAGCTGAAAGATGTTGTGTTTTGACAGCAATGTGGTCTCGTTGGACAGGAGGAACTTCAGGAGGTTAATGAGTGCTGTGGGGGAGGAAAAAAAAAAACAGATGTACGAAAAAATGGAGAAATTCAAGCTGACAAACTCGCGCACAAGCTGAAGCGGCTGCTGTTAGCCACGGCCTGTGGGACTCGGCACGCGGCCTGACCATCATAACAGCTAACTTAATCATTTAAAGACTAACTGGACCGCTAGTACAAAAGACACTGTGGTTTGACAGCCCTCAAATCTTCATAAATCATTTTGCCGAAAGTGACAGAAGTAATAAGTTACCCTGAGCTTTGTTCCTTAAATCGTCAGTAAAGTATTATGTAACGGGTTGGAAATTTGTTCCAAGCTCTGGAAAATAAAATGTTTGAAGGATTTGTAGTACTCAGACTGCAGACCAATATAATCTTAGGGAAGGACATGATATTCTTGCGTTTATTTGTTTTTATGATTTTCACTCCATTTTTGCAGTTCTTCTTGACCCCACAGCTCCTGTGACACTCACTCTGCCCCCCCCCCCACCTGCTGTACCCCACCACCCCATCCACCTGCCAAAAAGAATTTCTTGTTTAACCGGATAACTTGGGCTAAATGGACATTTAGCTCAAACTACCATAAACCTGACAAGTTATCCAGCTAAGCAAGAAATCCTGCTTCCTGAAACACCCCCCAGATCTGGGAAAGCTTCCATTAAGAGGTGAAGCAAAACTAACGTATGCCATTATGATGACAGCAAAACCAGCCAATCAGGTGCTATAACACCAAATAGCATAACCAATCAGCTTCATGAAACCAAACAGCAGAACCAATCAGTTTATATGTGTGTTGTAATGGACATTAAGATCAATCTTTTCTCAGAAACACTAGGACAAAATCCCTTTTGCCCCAAAGCCAAGGAGAATTGGTAAAATGGTGCCAGCTACTAAAAACAGAAATGCGCATAAATTATTGCAGAGAAACAAAGCACATTGTAATACTGGAAACTCACATAAATGACAAATCAATACTGTGTCAGACAGCGACCTCGCTGCGTTGGTGTTAGCCATTAGCGCGCATGTTTCCGTGTCATTTTTCATTCGCTTAATGTGTTCAGGCTAACGAGAGGCGGGAATGACAAATGACAAACGAAAAACGTCTCCGGGTGAGAAGTAGTACAGCTACTCTCTAGAGGTAGCAACGTTTGGTGCGTTTGTGCCACGGGGCCAAGCTGAGAGGCACAGCAGGACCAGGTTGTGACAGAAATACCCCCGCCGCCCCCCCCCCCGCTGGAGCCACTGAACCCTCTGAATGCTAATGGGCGCTAATGCTAATCAAAGGAGAAGAGTCAGCACAACAGCAAAGGAATGGAGATCGTGCCGAGCTCCCCTGAGGTAGACCCTTGGCATGGCAAAAAAAAACCACTGAGCGCTGTCGCCGGTTGTTTCTCTAAAAATAAAAACAAAACGGTGTTCTGTGACATTAACGCTGTGTGCGGCGTGCGCTTGTAAGTTTATAATCCTCCTTTAACATTTCATGAGCCTTCTCATGTTTTTTTCTGCGCGTCATTGTATATGACCGACTGGATTAAGTAAAACCCACCTCAGACCTGGGGTCTGTACTACGAAGCGGGGTTACTGGTTTATTGGGGTAACTTGTGGGATTTAAAGTAGTCTGGGCAAAATGTAAGTGAACGAATATATGAAGTCCATTTAAACTGTGGTACCTTAAATCCGACAAGTTACCCCGATAAGCCAGTAACCCGCTTCGTAGTACAGGCCACTGATATGAAAACAATCATGACATGTTCCGTAAATATGTGCCTTAGTGGTCACCAATCCAAGCCAAACCCCTGCACACGAAGTCAGGTTTCCAACCTGACCACACATAAGGAGCTCACTTATGGAGATCAACGTTCCATTCCATCCATTCCAACTTGGGCAAATCAGTGTTTCTATTTCATTTCTACAACATAGAGGTCACCCTTACAAGCTGGAGTGGGACTCAATCACGCCATTACAATTAACTGATTAAGACATACATCAATTTATTTAGCAAATGCTTTTTTTTATCCAATACCACGGACTTTGCTCAGAGACCCAATGAAATCCTTCCGCTGACCCAAGGATCTGAACCGGCGACCTTCTGATCATGGGCACGGCATCCTAACGGGCTGAGCCGCATCACCGCCATCAATGACAGCCGCAAACTCCTGCAGAGGGCTCACCTGACCACAGCTCCCGCCAGGTGTAGCTCAGCCTGACACGGCATTTCTTCTGATAGCAGATGAGCTTGTGGACCACCTGTATACAGCGCCTGGGGACACGCAGAGGGGCACACCATCAGGTGACAGAGCTCACAGAAGAAGCTCACTGCATCCACATGGCCCATCAGGTACCAAAGACTAGGGGCTGAAGAACTGATCAATTCCAGAAGAAACATTCATCTGAGGCATCCTTGTTCCTCGTAGATGAATGTTGAAATTTAGACTTCAGGTTCGCTCTCTAATTTGTTTTCAGATTTGGCCGTCCAATATGAACCCTTTCTTACAAACAGTTCACTACACCGTTTACACAATAAAATCTAATGCAGCATAATTTTCCCCTGAACATGTCAATAACAGTGTTAATCCTTACTGACAGACACAGGGATGTTTCTCAGTACCAAGAATGCAAAGACTGTGCTTGTGGTTTTTACAAGAACGGTCTAGCTAACTCGCCTTCTAAGAACAAACTTAGGGAACAATGAATAATGGGACTGGTTTTGTTTGGCGAGGATGCAACCAATGTATCCTTGATATTTGGGGCAAGAACAACATCTGAAGATTTTTACTTCTGTTCTTAACATTGGAACTGGTCTTCGGCAATGACGTAAAATGTGTATATGAGAACACAAGTACGGTCAGGTGCGCCTAACCCTAACCCTAACCCTAACCCTAACTCCCATTGAGATCCTCAAGCACAATTTCAGTACTCCACCAGCTTCTTAGCTGAAAAGCCATTGGTAAAGGGTCACAGTGCTTCAAGGTGATTGGCCCAAGGGTAACAGTGCTGCAAGGTGATTGGCCCAAGGGTCACAGTGCTTCACGGTGATTGGTCGACTAGGATGCCCATTGGATTGTTGGGGCTCTTACATGTACAGGTCCATGGGGAAGTCCTTCATCATGTGGCTTACGATGAACTCCACCATTAGGTCTGTGAGTACAGGGAGACAGAGACATAAGGAGCGAGAGCCAATCTCATAGCGTGTCATGTTGAAAGACTGAGGCACCAACACACAGAAGGGAAGTCAGGAGCTGTTTCTCGTGGTGGCAGGTCCCCGCTCTTGTTTTCCCTCCCACATATGCACGGTTTTAGGCTGCCAGATGGCACGCCCATCACTGCTCTCCCTGTGCTGTGCCAGCCACGCTCTCTCATGTTTGCCTAAGAGGGTGATTTCAGAGCCTCGATTCAGGCCTGCTTATATTAACAGGAGCGTCTCATCCAATCAGAGACCATGTCACAGGAGAAACCGTGAGCTTTAAGGCAGCTTTGCCTGCTCCATGATATCAATCCTGTGTGGGCAAGGCACCAGGCTTCCAGAGTCAAGCCACACCCTGCAGAGGGACTTGAAGGGTGTTCCTCAATACAACCATGTCATTCAGGAGCATCTCTCTCCATGACGATAGACACGCTTACCTAGAACCGCACACACCAGGGGCCTGGAGGGGCTGTTCCGGTCTACAGGCTTCTTTCTGTGCCTCATGGGCTGAAGGAGAAACGAGTGCCAGATGAGCGTCGGAACGCTAACCAACTGATGTTCGCATGCAAACCTACAGCAAAGCTCATAAGTGTGTAACACCTCATAAACACAAGTGCCTGATCCAACAGGATTTCAAACACAGAAATGACACCAGTGTTAACATACAGCATTACATGACGGATAATCCGAAACAAGTCTCGCTGGCTCCAAGAAGCCTTTCAGTCTGGCTATGCTACCTGGCAGCCCCCCGTCAAAAAAAAAAAAAAAAAAGTGGTACTATATGACATCATTTATCTCCAGGAGGAGATAAACTCGCGCTTAGGGAGTCTTCAATGGCCCTGAACAGAGAGACGGATTCGCTGAAAGCTACAAACTCACAGCCCATTTCCCATCAGGGAGGTACAAAAACAAACAAACAAACAAACAAACAAACACTGCACTGCTGGCAGGCCACTTCTTTATTGGAAAAAAAGGATTGGGGGGGGGGAATGAAAGTGTTTTGACATTTCTCATCATTCTCATTTCTAGACTATGAATCCCCAACTGGCGGATTCCGGTCCACATCCAGACCAAAACAATTTAATCCAGACCACATGATCAATCCCCCCCCCCCCTCCCCACTCTGCCACCCCCCGATCAGCAAATTTTATAGCGGCAGTGGACCCTGGCTTTGTATTGTTGATGGAATTTGGTCCTCAGGGAAAAATATCTGGGAACCCCTGGTCTGCAGAGCTCTAGGAAGAATGCAGGGGGATGGAGAATGCCCTAGATGGCACCCCCCCTCTCCCCCCAAAAAGGAGACCTTTGGCTTTGGTGTATCATCTTACCATTCGGTGCAGGTTCACCTTGAAGTTCATGTTGTCATCGTGCAGAAAGGCGTTGGCATACTGGTCCTGCAGAACAAGGTGGGGGCAGAACAAGTTTCAGCTGATTTTGTGTTGGCTTGAAGACCTTTGTACTCCTGGCATTTTCAGAGCCAGAGAAATTTCGAGGCCAGAGAAAGATCCCCCAAAGCCTGGAGGGACAGCCCCTCCCCCACAACCGACTAAGCACAGAGGTTGACGGGGAGGTGAAATCGTTAGCGATCGACTGGGAGCTGCAGAGAGGGAGGGGCTGGGCTCCCTGTCGTTTCACATTCTGGAGCGTAACTCAGACAGGCCCCCGGGGCACTGGCCTCTCATGGCCTTCTCTCCAGCACCGTGTCTCAGCCAAATTTACATGGAGCAGAAGCAGAGGAACATGCCCTCCACAGCCATTTCTCGAAATATACCAGCACCATCCAAGGTTGGAGAAGTCAACTACCAACAGGACGCCTGTCGTGATCCAGCCCTGAGTCGGTGCGTTGGCGGTTGGGTACCTACCTCTGCGATACAGGTGAGGACGATGAGGCACAGCCTGGCACTATTGAGTCGGTGTTCGTCTGCGGTGGAGAATATGGAGAGAGCGGGTAAGAGCAGGGCTCAAGGATCTATAGACGGTAGCGGTTTGAAGGTACGTCGGACCTGATAGGACCTATTGACAGTACCGGTTTGAAGGCATGTCGGACCTGACAGGATCTATAGACGGTAGCGGTTTGAAGGCACGTCGGACCTGACAGGACCTATTGACAGTACCGGTTTGAAGGCACGTCGGACCTGACAGGACCTATAGACGGTAGCGGTTTGAAGGCACGACGGACCTGACAGGACCTATAGACAGTACCAGTTTGAAGGCACGTCGGACCTGACAGGACCTATAGACAGTACCGGTTTGAAGTCACGTCGGACCTGACAGGACCTATTGACAGTACCGATTTGAAGGCACGTCGGACCTGACAGGACCTATAGACAGTACCAGTTTGAAGGCACGTCGGACCTGACAGGACCTATAGACAGTACCGGTTTGAAGTCATGTCGGACCTGACAGGACCTATTGACAGTACTGGTTTGAAGGCACGTCGGACCTGACAGGACCTACAGACAGTACCGATTTGAAGGCATGTCTGACCTGACAGGACCTATAGACAGTAGTAGTTTGAAGGCACGTCAGACCAGAGAGGACCTAAAGACAGTAGTGGTTTGAAGGCACGTCGGACCCGAGACGACCTGGAAGGATCTATAGACCATAGTGGTTTGAAGGCACAAAAGACCCAAACTATTTCCCATATACACCGATTCAAGGTGTCAAGGGTGACCAGAACCAAGACTCAGACAGAAGAAAACAGACAGATAAGATTAATAAGGTGCCTTAAAGGCGGCTTCCACTGAGAGTCTGATAAGAAATAATTAACTCAAGCAACAAAACAAAGCTCAAGCCGTAGGCAGCCATAATGGGGTGGCTCAAAGCGGATTCTGCACCCACGTTTGTCAGGAGCAGATGGTGGAGATGTTATTTTGAGGAGCTGGAATGAAAATCTACTGTCAAAAGTCCACTGCTTTTGTGAACACGGGGTATTTTTCATGGTAGCACAACAGTAACAAAAAACCCATGACATTCGAGATATTACAATGAACAGATTCTTGGATGCTTGCCAAACACTGCCCCTTGACTTTGAAGCAACCTAGACAATATCAATGCTGGTCTGGGGTCTGCGTTCCTTCACCAAAGGTCCCCTGTGTTAGTGATAAACAGCTACTTTTGACCGGCAGTTCTGCTGGATCACGCTTACCTTTCGTGTCCTGCATGACGATGGAGGAGTATTTCAGGAAGGTGATGAGCAGGTTGCTTGTTTGAAGGTTAGGGTCAAGGGGCAGCTCAGCTGAGTTCATCACTGAAAGGAGAAGAAGAGACCAAGTTAATAGGCACCATCAATCACGGCATTTTTGCATATAAAGCCATTTGATGGTCATGCAGAATATGTTCAGAACAAAATCCCAAAAACAGCTGTTTCCATCATTTTTCTGTGTAAAGACAACATCTGGATCTTCTAAGGAATCTTCATCAGGTCTGATGGGCAAGGTGAGAAGATTACTCAGTCCACTTCTCAGATGTGGTAAGAATGTTCAAAAGAGCATTAGGGCCTTTTTCTACACCCTGCCCTCAACAGCTAAGAATTTCTTATTTAATGCGTTAATTTTTAACACCTGGGAAATGTAAACACATTGTATATCTGTCTGTTTTATTTGTTTATAAATTATATCAAACAGCAATTTTAAGCATTCAGTAGCTGATAAGAACGTCAAGTTACAATTGGAAAGTTGGAAGTTTAAGGCCTAGAATAGGCTTTGCTGTAACACCCTATGGTACGACTTTCAACCAGAAATACCCGGATAATTATTCAGCAATACCAGCGGGTAAAAGGATCACTTTGAATTAAAGCATCGGCTAAAGAATAAAAAATAAAAATAAAAAATCAACAATACTTAGTGTTCAGCAATTCTAAAATCCCAGCTGATGGAAAATACCAAACTTAACCCAGGATTAGCCGAATCCCAAATGGAGCCACGGTGTTAGAAAATGCATTACATCACCGCCACCACCACCACCACCCACCCAATTTAATTACAGCGTTTCTAGCTGCCATGAGTAGCCCCCACCCAGAGAGATTACCAGCCATCACACGCCCACCCTTTTTCTTTTGCAACATCAATCAAGGTTTGCCTTTCCTTCAAACTTTCATCTCTCGTTTGAATCAACACCAATCATGTACCAATAAGGAAAAAGTATTTTCAGAATGCTTAAGGGAAAACAGAGGTGGAACTGCTTTTTGGAATGGTTGTGTACACAGGCATCGACAAAAAAAGCTTTGTAAATGAGGTAAAAATTAATGTCAATGACCGAACATTCCCACAAATCTGCATACAAAAAGTTGACTGTGAAAAAGAAAAGCAGGTCCCCCAACAGGCTGTTACAGGTAATGCACCCTGAGGTCATAGGTCAGAACATTAATAATCAATTTTTTTTCATCTCAGATCTGAGCCCATAAACACCAGATACTCACAGTCCAGGGAAGGGGGGGTCGTGCCTAGGGGTGTAGTGGGTGTGACTGGGACAGGCGTGGTGGGCGTGGTCGCAATATTGACCTCTGGATGACTCTGTAAGTTCCATACAGAGCAAAAGCTATTTCAGCTTCAGAGTAAAGCGAATATCCTCTGCAAATGTGGACGGAAGAACGGAAACGGCCCCCGCAGACTCGCCTGCACGAGAACGGCTATGAAGTTTCGGTTTAGGTGAACAGCCTCGTACAAGGCCAAGAGAATGGCTTCGTTAGTCCTGTGGGAAAAAAACAGCAGGAGTGAGGAGGAGACGACGGAACCACCTTGACTGACCTTCCAACTCAGAAAAAGCAGCAACTTAGTTAACACTCAAATGTTAGAGAAAAAAGCAGTTTACGCAAGTACAAAAGTGGTTACGTACGTATATCGTATGATGTAAAAATATATGCTTAATATACTCCCGCAAGGCATCATTAATATATTTTGAAGTATAAGTGAAAGACTAGCAAGCTACAGTGGGCCAACTAAGAAAAAGAAAAGTACCAGCACTCATCTATACTAAATAAGAGTATTAATTTTAATAACTGAAGCCTGAACTCAGCAAGGCATAAATTAATTGATGAACCTTATCACAGCAAAACGCTTAATATGCGATACGCAAGAATGCATTTAAGGAAGGAGCACCGGTGAGCAATTTTTACACGTCGAAGAAAAGACGACCTCGGAAACGTTCTTCCGGGCAGCCGGGGTGCAGGGCGGCAGAAGGGAGAGTAGGAACCGGGGATTATGGGATGGTGGGCGGAGCACCAACCGCGCTTTGATCCGGGGTTTGTTTGTTAATATCAAATCAAATCAAGTATGACGGCCTTTGGAATCTCCGACAAAGCCAAGGGGAAGAGCTCAGGCGCGGCCCTGGATAATAGGGCAGGAAGGGATCATTTGCATATTCAAATAACCCTGCACCGCATGGGGTGTGGGGGTGTGAAAAACTTTTTGTGACGAGTGTCCTGGTGAAGTATGATAACGGATCCTCTGACAATTCCTCAGACAAGCCTTCAGCCCATGACTGAGCTGCAGGAGAAATCACTGCGGAAAATTAAATGCCACACTCTTTATTGGATTACGTACGCCTTTCCTACCACAAGCTTTTTTGTTTTTTTTTTTCGTCAAAAATGGCCCTGAGAGTGAATAACTGCCATTATCCTGCTCACCCCTGACGGCCCCCCTCTTAAATTATCTGCTGGCAGCGTCATTAGAAATCAGGCCCAGATGGGGAGTCACCTGAACTGATTTCAGGGACAATGCGAGCAGAAAAACAAAGTCGGTAGAGGTCTCCCTGGTAAGAAAACACAGATGTTCTGGAGGTGTGTAGGGTTACAGATGGGATGGAGAGCTGGGAGGGGCACTTTGGGACTTACTGCACTGATATCTTCTCTTCTGCATCAGCAATGAACATATTGCCCACCTGTGGACAACAAAGGTATTGCAGTTAGAAAACAACAAACATCACCCAAAATTTATTTTTGGACACTTATCTGGCTCCAAAATGACACTTGGACAGAATAAGCGGGACAATTCATATGTGATTCATGAAGATAAATGAGCTACACAGATAATCATCAACACGACCATCCAAATAATCACCAAAATCAGACCCAGCTCAACAGAAAACCAAATTAATAACCATTAATTGAGGCAAGATAACTCCTATGAGAGAAGCACATAGAATCCAAAGCCAACATTAAGCAATTTAATGAAACCTTGTACTGACACTGGTTTGATGTACAAGTCCATAAATCTTGCTCTTATATTAACTGATAACTAAGAGACAATGTGCTTGAAGCCACAGAATGGAAGTCAATTAGCCCCCGGATATTGACAGCTGTCCAGTGAGAATAAATGGCATGCCGAAATTAATCCCCCCCCCCCCTCGTGCTGACATTGCCAGAGTCTGTTTTTTTTCCCTTGCCTGTTCACTGCATCCACACATTCCAGAACTCCACTGTTGCTACGGGATACCATCCCTTCCGAAACCCCGCGGCATCGCTTCCTTCAGAGACGAACACCCACTAAACTGTTGAGTCACGACACAGAGAGTTTTTACATAGCCCAGCTGGAGTATAGCAGGAAGGTGAAGGTCTAAAAGCACCTGGGACCCCCCCCCAATAAACCTTGGGCCTGAGGCAGACATGCTGAAAAAGGCTTTTTGGAACCGTTTTATTCCACTTGTAGTTAAAGAGCACCAGCAGAAAGGGAGAGATCTGTTTACATTTGTACTTGTTTTTTTTTTTGTAGTACAAACTATATGGATGATGTTTGGTCTTTAACAGACTCAGAGAGCTTCATCAGCCAACGGTTCAAACACAACGTCAACTTGCTCTCAGACGCATTCAGGCAGACAAACGGCTCATGCCAAACCTCTCAGATACCGGTGCAAAAGCAGCACGTGAGTCCTGCTCTGCCGCCAAGACTCTAAATGATTTATGAGGTCTGTCATGGCGTCTCCATTCATGCGCTCCTCACACCCAGGTGCCACAAGGATGGCCGGCGATGCCAATTATTTCTGAAGAGCGAGATTTTGGCACTTTGTTGAAGGCGTAATTGGCGAATCCCCCTCCCCGCGTTCTTTATATGGGGATGTCACGCATCAGAGAAACCTGAAGTGCGGAGACGTCGTTCGGAGTTGGATCGGTGTTCGGAAGACGCAAAGAAATGGACAGAGTCCATCGGCGGTGGAAATATGAGAACACTCAGGTCATGGAGTAAAACAAACTCTCTGTCAGGCACATAATTATAGGAACTGGGCAACGTCACCATCAAAGATGTCACGACTAAGTTAGCGACTATTTTGCCAAGTCAAGAACAGTCATTAAATTTAATTAAAACCTTCCTGTTTTCAAGCTTCCCTCAAACAACCAAATCAGATCTTATACTCCCGTCTGACTATAACCAGAAGATGAAATCAGGACATATATATTCATATAAAGCAAAAGTATAGCACATCTAACCGTTTCGGAGGAATTATCTGACAATATAAAAATCCCTGAAGGGCTACCATAAACTGCAATTTCCCTGTGAGAGAAGGCATAAGAGGTTTGTTTTCATGCAGTATTGCTGGGTAAATGCCTTTCCGTCCCCTCCAGCACCAGGCACACTGAGCATGCCCAGCAGATGAGCTTACTGAGCATGCCCAGCAGATGAGCTTACTGAGCATGCCCAGAAGATGAGCTTACTGAGCATGCCCAGAAGATGAGCTTACTGAGCATGCCCAGAAGATGAGCTTACCATGTTGGTGAATGCAGAGAAGAAGCCTCCCTGGTTTTCCTCTTCCTTATCCTTGTACTGCCTGTGGGGGCACAGGCGAGACCGTAGTGAACTAGTGAACCATCTGACCTTTTTTTACTCGATTTTACTTGAGTAACTCTGACTCCGTCCCCCTGCCTTCAGGAACCAATCAGCCAATCTTGATTACTTCGTGCCAGCATTTCACGTAATCTGCTGTATTCATAGGATCTCATGCTCATTCCACCTTCTTGGCCAGAAATGTTTTGTTTTGATCTAAACTACTCTAGTCCAGTAACCTCACTGACACCCCGAACCAGCCGATACTGGCATGGTTAGCAGGACTGACATGATCCATTCTCCCTGAAAATATCCCTTTCGTATGCATTCTGTACAGTTTAGAGTATACGAAAATGTATCTGCTATGTGCAGCTCAATGTGTATCCCCAACTTATGCTATCCACCCCGTAGTGCCCCCTACCTGTTATATTCCGTCAGGGCCTGCGAGATCACCATCCCAAGTCCCTGCAAAGACACGACGGGTCACAACAGAAGCTTTGTTAATGCGGCCCCCATCTCTCTGCCTGTAAAACGGGGACTTCTGAAAAGCACTACGTGACTTAGTGTCAGTTTCATGAGCAGGCACAGTGCTCTACCTACGTAATGTCTCTATAAAGCACTAAGATATTTTAGTGTCAGTTTCATGAACAGGCACAGTGCTCTACCTACGTAATGTCTCTATAAAGCACTATGATATTTTAGTGTCAGTTTCATGAGCAGGCACAGTGCTCTACCTACGTAATGTCTCTATAAAGCACTATGATATTTTAGTGTCAGTTTCATGAGCAGGCACAGTGCTCTACCTACGTAATGTCTCTATAAAGCACTATGATATTTTAGTGTCAGTTTCATGAGCAGGCACAGTGCTCTACCTACGTAATGTCTCTATAAAGCACTATGATATTTTAGTGTCAGTTTCATGAGCAGGCACAGTGCTCTACCTACGTAATGTCTCTATAAAGCACTATGATATTTTAGTATCAGTTTCATGAGCAGGCACAGTGCTCTACCTACGTAATGTCTCTATAAAGCACTATGATATTTTAGTATCAGTTTCATGAGCAGGCACAGTGCTCTACCTACGTAATGTCTCTATAAAGCACTATGATATTTTAGTGTCAGTTTCATGAGCAGGCACAGTGATCCACCTACGTAATGTCTCTATAAAGCACTATGATATTTTAGTGTCAGTTTCATGAGCAGGCACAGTGCTCTACCTACGTAATGTCTCTATAAAGCACTATGATATTTTAGTGTCAGTTTCATGAGCAGGCACAGTGCTCTACCTACGTAATGTCTTTACAAAGCACTATGATATTTTAGTGTCAGTTTCATGAGCAGGCACAGTGCTCTACCTACGTAATGTCTCTATAAAGCACTATGATATTTTAGTGTCAGTTTCATGAGCAGGCACAGTGCTCTACCTACGTAATGTCACTATAAAGCACTATGATATTTTAGTGTCAGTTTCATGAGCAGGCACAGTGATCCACCTACGTAATGTCTCTATAAAGCACTATGATATTTTAGTGTCAGTTTCATGAACAGGCACAGTGCTCTACCTACGTAATGTCACTATAAAGCACTATGATATTTTAGTGTCAGTTTCATGAGCAGGCACAGTGCTCTACCTACGTAATGTCTCTATAAAGCACTATGATATTTTAGTGTCAGTTTCATGAGCAGGCACAGTGATCCACCTACGTAATGTCTTTACAAAGCACTATGATATTCTTCCCAGCTCCCAGTCTATAAGAAATGCTACACAGACATTATGATTTTTACGTACTGCGCAATATCAATGTTAATAATGTACATTTCAAAAGCCTTAATGGTGGCCGACTTACATTAAGGGTGGGCTCGTCATCGACTATAGACAGCTTCACAATGTAGGGATTCACCGACTGTCAGGAGGCAAAGTTAAAGAGAGACGGGTAAGCAAACCCAGGAAAATCAGTCCCGGTGCTACAGTGAGTAATGGCAGGGCGTAGTGGGAGGTCACGTCTGAAAGCCCCCTCACTGCTGGAAGCGGCAGAACACTCCGCCACTGGGGGCAGCCGACTGGGGGACACCAGTAGCTCAAACACTTAAAGGCTGATTATTCATTGTTCAAACTAAGCCTGAACCTTCCTACCATGATAAGGGGAAAAAATGTATTTATGCAATGTAGTATAATTTAACATGTCACTGATATGATTATAGTCATTTATGAAGTGAAACGATATAAGGTGAAAACACATCCAACGGCAGAGACTGTAGTCATGGCAACCGGAATCTCTCTAATTTAACGGGGGGGGTGGCTCACCTCATACTTCCTGTAGTTGACCAGGAGTGCCAGCAGGACCACAGCATCGTACCCATGCTGCGGTCTGCTGGGGGTCCCCGAAAGAACCTAACAACAGTCATGGGGGGGAGGGGGAGGTATTACAGATAGAGCTTCATAAGGTGGTGACAATGGCAAAGCAAACCTGAGGGCTGCAGTACGGTGTGTGGACAGTGTTTCCTGTTATACCCACCAATGAAAACCCAGGAGAGCAAATTACGGAATGAAATAGCACTGAACTTTAAATCACCCTGAATAACAGTGTCTGTCAACGCAGATCAGCAATTATACTGAGCCCATTCATTAGACCGACTCCCTGGATTCAGCATCCAACGAAAAGGGGGGCACCTACACACCGTGTTTAGACTGCTACTGCTCGATCAGCACGCCAAAGATTTAACATGAAGGTGACTGCCAGTCTCACCTGTAGAATAGCCTCAAAGATGCTGTTGATCATGACATACTCCAAGAGAGTATTCTGGCTGATGTTATCAGTCACCTAAAACAGAACACAAGCATTTCAGCCATACAACACCAGGGAGATGTTCCACAAGGCTTATTTTGAGGGTTCTAGAAGGCCTATAACCACTGCTGTAGAGGTGACTCTAGTTTACTCTAAGGTCTATCATGTTCTAAAAGTGCCATCATTACTGCTGTAGAAACCTTTCTTATGTTCTAGAAGGTCCATCGCTCATGTTCTAGAAAGCCCATAACTAGTGTTCTGGTAGGCCAATAACTACCACTACAGGTGCCTCTCTAACGTTCCAGGTCCATCACTAGAAGGTCTGTCTCTACTGTGGAAAAGGCCCATATGATGTTACTGAAGGCCATGCACTCATTCAAATCAAGGTGGAAATACGGGTCCTTTTATCTTTTCACCATCACAGGAAGACATTCAAGAGGAGGCATCAGAAGAACGCGACTGATCTTACAGCTGACTAGTAAAAATACCTTTACAGTAAATAACATCTAACGACTGAAAATTTGCATCCTGGGTGCCACGATGAGGCACTCATTGTCTTTAAAAACAAAAACCAGACGCGGTAAATTAGCTAATGGCGTCCATCACTCTATTCACCATGACAAAAGGATGGAGAAAAGTCGTTTGTTTTCCCGAAGCTCTCTCAGAAGCCTCCGGACCCATCGAGCTACAAAACGCAGGCACTCCGTCTCTAAAGATAGCATTGATTCAAGTGCCTCCGTGAAAAAATCACCTACAATACGCTGTGCAATGCAATGGTGCTAAACCCAATTCCCTTAATTACAAACAAACAGTCTAACAAAGAAAAACAAATGCGAACAAATAATCAAAAAACAATTAAAAAAAAAAAACAACAATAGCAGTGATGCTAAAAACTGCAGCCATGACGGTTGTCTGCCGGTTGTGTTTGTCATGGCTGGTGGTCGTAACCATATGGAGCAGCAGCAGAAACAGCCTCACCGTGACCAAACAAAGCAGCATCCTGAGACAGAGGCCCTTCAGGCTTTCAGATCCATCTCCACACAGCAGGGCATCCAGGCTCTCCATCAGGTCCTGCAGGGACACGTCACGTGACACTGCTTACCACACAGGCCAGGGTTTCCCAACCCAGTCCCCAGGGACCCAAAGAAGGTCCACTTTTTGCTCCCTGTCACAGTCCACATTCTTGCTCCTCATTTTTGCTCGCATAACTGTCTGGCAGGGAGCAAAACGTGGATCGTCTGCTGGTCCCCAAGGACCGGATTGGGAAACACTCCGCTTGAGGAATCTACTTGCAAATAAGCATCCTGAACAATGCCACAGGAAATCATCACAGTCTCTTTGTGAGGGAAACTGTTGGTTCTGTGAGCGGGTTTGGAAAACAACGTCTGCTGGGAAACTAAAAAGAACAGAAGTGAACTGGATATACAGCAGGATATTGTACATAAGCCATTCAGGTTTCTCTTCTGCGAAGCTGTCTGCAGGTCAGGCTCTCATAAATAAAAGACACTGGAATGGCGCGGGCGTGGTAAAGGAACACATCATATCATTCTTACGACACAGGAACAAAGGGGTCAAAGGTCAGCACACCTTCATGCGAGCCTCCGCCTTGTCAAAGCCCATCAGCATGTTGATGATGTCGAAGCCCGACGACGGTTTATTTTTCTGGTGGACGCCCCGGAACAGGGCACACAGCGTCTGTAAGATTTACCATAGCAAACAGTGGGAATAAAAACCTGCAGTTTCACTTTGCACCAAGCCTCGGAGACATGGTTAAACAGCTGCAGGCATTCCTGAAGAAAATTTCCGTGTTTTGGTGACATTCTGGTGTATGGAAGACTATAGCCTCTACCATTATCCACACTCACATCTGATGCTTTGAGTAAAATCACTAGAACCATCATTCAGAATACGGCCTCCAAGCTCTATCATGCAGCTCAGATTCTTTTCCATGCACCTGGAGAATTTTTCCACTGACCAGGTAAGGAAATCAAGAATGACAGTTAATTAAGTGGTCCGCTGCTGCCCCCCACTGGTTCTCACCTGCAAGGCGTTAACCACCTTGATCTGGTGTTCCTCGCTTAGTGTCCGCACACAGTGGTGGAACAGCCGGTTAATGTTGTCCTGGATCTTGGTCACCTCATCTCCATCCAGAGACTCCAGCTTCGCCTCCAGGTACTCCAGGTTTGCCTGGGAAATGAAGAGGAAGGCAACTCAGGCTTAAACGACTTAAAATCAGCTGGGGGGGTGGAATGGGGCCCGCATTAGACACAGTGCAGTTCAATGTGCTTACACAGGGACAGAGAAACAATTAGCTTTGTCCTTGGGACATAAAAGTTCATCGACCACCCCCAAAAGGAAGACACATCGTAAACAAAATATGGAATACCTCACCTTCATAAGGAACAGTTCCTCCCAGAAGCGAGGTTTGTCCTTGGCTGGATCTTCAACCTGGGGTGTAAGGGGCCAGATCATCAAAATAAGCGAGGGAGACAGGTGCAGTGTGGACAGAGAGCAGTGTTTAAGTAAGCTAAGCCTACGTCCAGCAGCCTGGCTAACAAAGCAAGCGGTGAAAGCATTACGGGACCTTTGGCATGTACAGTGTGGAGAAAATCTCATTTGCACACTCAAGATCAACTGGGCTTTTTTGTGAGTAATCTGCCGCTGAATGAAAGGTGGGCGACGTTCTTGAGATGATTCTGACCCGATGTTTGAGCCAACTTGGTGAAACAGGGAGCAGACAGGGAGCCCTGCCTCTTCACAAAATTACTTTTAGGTTTTCATGTCGAAATAAACACGGAGGGAACGCAACTCTTACCGCAAAGATCTCGTCGTACATCAGCACCACCTTCTCCGTCAGCGGTTTCTTAGGGGTCGAAGACCTCCTCAGCAAGCCTGCCTTCTTCTCCACTTGGGCCATGGCGCAGTCCTAGCATGGAGGAGACACACGGTAATCGCTGAAACAGGCAGTTCCCAGGTTATTCTAACCATTAACTTAGAATAACAGAAACAGTTCCCTTAATTAATGGTGGTAATTTCCATTCAGTGGATAAACAAATATTTCTGCAATATGAAACCATAAAAAAACATGTCATGGACTTGTGTACAAACCAGTCACGGATCTGGCAAATCAACCAAGTAAATCAACCAAGCGTTAACTCCCCCAAAATACACCGTGTCACCTAGTAGTTAAATTGCGTTATGACAAAAACTGCAGTGAGCATCTTATGTCATTCTGCCGAAAGCCTTACACCATACCATGATGTGAATTGGTGGTCTATATAAATAAAGTTCTACACGTCCATTGTTCTAACTTGATGTTTTCCCCAAGTATTTTAAACATGCATAATTGGTCACCTTTTACAATTCATTTTAACGTGCGTTCAGTTAGCGAATAACTTTTAAAAGTGTGGCCCCCGTAAACTTATAATAATTTAAGTGGACAGGCGATGGAGTTGTCTGTTTTACATGCCGATGTTTTGATGCAGTTGCTGTTTGCCGAACAGGAGGAACCCTAACCCCGTCTTTACCGCCGCTACTTCTGTGTAATAAAAGAAGTTTTAACGCGCATAATTAACGTCTCTACAGAAAGCATGTCGTGATGTTACAGCATTTCTCATTCGGGTTTATTAAGGAGCCTCCATGTGAAAATGAGTATTAACGTTGACTGCTGTGCGCGTTGTGATTAGAAGCATAGAGACTCATTGGCCGCGATTTTAAACGGCTAGCTGGGGTTCAGCTGATGGGTTATTGCGATGTTTCCGGCTGGTGAGCCTCATCTTTGGGCTTTCTGCCGTCACAAACTGGGGCAAGGGAGCGCCTGCTCCTACTGCCGCTGTCACAGCAAGTTGTCATTGGCAGACACCAAGTTGGCCGTTTCTTAAATGACTTTTTGCCTCGTTAAACTAACACTTACATATGTTTTTATTTTAATCGGTGCATACGGTTAGTTCCTACCTGCCTACTGAGTCAAATGATATTTGTCATGCGTCCCTTCTAAGTCGTTCAAGAAAGCGAAGAGGTACCTCGACTTCTGCGGGGTCGATGGAGATCCGCATGAACGTCGACGGGGCAGCCCGTCTCTGGGTCCTAGTGCCTCCCGTTTTGATAGTGCGTCTGCATCATTAAAAACCGGACAAATTAAATCGTGATCTAAAGCACCGCTGTCATTTTGTTTAGTTGTTTTTCTTTGTTCGTAAACTGCTACTCACACAGATATAAAAAGTGGAACACACAGTCGCTGCACTTTAAAAAAATGAATATTGAATTTACAACTAATTCATCTATGGACACGTCAGTGCCTACGGCGGTGAACGAGTTAACAGTGAAATCCGGTTGGGTTCGTAAACCCAAAGGGCGGGGCATCGTCTTTTGCGTCATTTTTAATGGACGGAAGAGCTGGAAGTTTTCAAAACAACAACACACGCAGCTAGGTCCCAATGCTCCTCCGGGCTGGGGGGCGGTTTGAGTTGGCCGGTACTTGTTATACGTTAATGTAATAGTCGTGTCAGATAGAGAAGTGTAGGAATTTGTGTGGATTCGTACCGGATCCAGCAAAGGAATCAACAAAAATGTTTAAAAGTTGCGGTTTGTAATAAGATATATACATCGAAATGCTATATTCATGTCATCGAATGTGTCATTGGTCTTTATGCGGAAATTACGCTTCCTCTTTTTTTCAGTTCTCTTAATTCATACTTTCTGAGGCGAATGTTGCCAAATAATGAAGCGACTTGTTCTACATCAAGAGACAGATTTTAGTGACTTCACCCAAGGTAGGGTTTTGATTGACTTTTTGAAACAGAACTCCGCCAGTAGTATCTGCTATACCAATAACATTCATAGTCGATTATCCAATATCCGAATTAGCCCCAATGGACATCACATCCATATAATTATTAGCGAGCCAAAAAGTGGCCTTTTAACTTTCGACAAGCATATACGACATACTCAGTCACGCAACCAAAAACTTTTAGTGTTAAGCCGTACGAGATCAGTTTATATCGTGGACGTTGTCTACTTGAACAATAGCAGCAGAGATCGTAGTGGAGATACAGCCGTTGTCGTTTTTGAGAATGGAAAATCCGATTTTTGGAAATACTGCGAGCAGGAAGGCTGGCATTTCCTGCAAACAATGGAGCTGTGCCAGATCCCTAAAGCGAAAGTGAAGTCCATCTGTGCCAGCAGCAACATCATTGTCTGGTGTGAAGAGACCCCACCCTCCAAATCAACATCAGCAATCAATGTTCATCAGAACTGCTTCTGTTACCGTATCTGCAGCAGATCTTATGAGCTGGAGGAGGGGGCAGCCATCTTGGGGGAGGTGAAGGTCATTCTGCACAACAGTCCTCGGTACATGACCGTTGCCTCTGGAAACAATGTGCACCTCTTGCCAGACCCAAAGGGGAGTACTTTCAGGAACATCTCTGGTTTCTTCCTGACATGGTTCCCACAGTGTGGCTCACTTGCCATCAGCAGTATCTCTAGGGGAATTCTACTGATGAAGGAGTCATGTGCTATGAGCGACGGTTATAATTTCACAGAGCTCATATCCCTCGCGGTGCCTTTGGCCTCCAACCATCTAGAAATCTGTGCTGCCTCTACCTCCAGGTGTGACAACCTGTCCTTTCTGCTGAGCTCTGGCTGGATCAACATGATAGACAATCATGGCACGTTGAGACAAGTCTACAAACTGGCGCACAGTTGTAGCACCACGGGTGGAAAATGGATCGACATGAATATCTACCATAATTGGCTGGCTGTGATAGTGGGGAAGACCTTATATTTGATTGATGCCCAGTGTGGCTTGAAATTGGAGAAAATCCTCCTGAAGACAGATGGGATGCTTTATGTGAACTGCCAGGACAGCCAGGTGCCACACATCCTGACAGAAGCTGGGCTATTCCAAGTGAAATGCTGGGATCAAGACTTCAGTCATGTGCTGGACCAAGGCTGTGTCAGGCCAGATGATGTCCTTATGAAGACTGTCTTTGAGGAGTCTTGTAGGCACTACCAGAAAAGGAGTCTGAGTGACAGACAAATTACAGTGGAGACGCTGCTAGCTGACAGGAAATTCCAGGCTCCTTTCTTATTGTCCTCCATCCTCTGTGACTTCCTGAAAGTCCAGGATGGAAGCGACCTTGACTACGGCCAGCTGCTCAGCTACCTGAAGCCTGAGTTGAAACGCTTCATGCTGCTGGATGGCATCAAAATGTTAGCGACTGCAGCATCTGAGAAGGACCAGAGCAGCTGCTGTGAAGTGCTGGTGTGTGAGGAGGTTGGCCGCCTGCTTAGTTCAGACATGGAAAGAGAGGATGTGCTCCATCTGAACCTCATGTTCAACATGTTCCCTTCTGAATCATGGCAGGCCACACAGGGGATCCTACAGCTTCAGTTGAATGAAGAAGGATCCTTTTCTGCCAAAGTTCCACTTGAGGTATGGAGGACTATCCTGTCCAGCGTTCAGCCGTTGGCCTGGCCCACACATCAAGGCATTCCTCCTGCTGTGCCAGTGCCAGTGTTTGAGCTGCTCTGCCAGATGTTTCTTCGATACCAGCCTCAGTGGCTCCCCAGATTTCTGGAACTGGCGCAGCAGTGCAGCGGTGACCTTTTGTCCACTCCCTCCAGGCAGAAGGCCGGTCCTGAGGAGACTCCTCTCTACAAACGAGCCCTCTCGGTTCTTCCGTTAGGCAGGGACTCCCAGGGCCTGGAGGTGGAACTGCTGCTGTGCAGCTGCAGGCCCACTGGGATTCTGCAAGCCCTGCGGCTCCTTGTGGACCGACGCCAGTGGGAACAGGTTCTCCAGCTGGCAGAGCGGTTCTGCCAGCAGAGCCCACTGCTGAACAAGGAAATCTTCACGACCCTGTTACAGGAGCTCTCCCAGCATCGTGACCTGGACCCTTACCTCGACCGAGTATGGGCCCTGTGTCCTGCGGACATCACAAGTACCGGCATCCTAAGTGTGCTTCTGGAGAGCTTTTCTGCATCCATCCCATCCGGACCTCAACCTTTCCAGACACAAAACTGCCAACTTACCTTAGGCCTGCTGAGGCCTCTGTTGAGCCAGGTGCTCCAAAAAGAGACCAAGGTCAACCAGGGGTGTGTGAGGGTCCTCTGGCCCCGAGCCCATCCTCCCCCGGTGCCCCCAAGGCGACCCAGGGAGATGTTAGTTGGGTCTGATGTTGGTCACCCATATGCCACTTATCAGCCTGAAAGTGAAAATGGACGACTGGCAGCCAATTCTGATGGCTAGAGCTCACATCTCAGCTTATAAAGAAAGTTTAGGCCATTTGTTTTCAGCTCTTCTGGCCACGTTTCAATGATTTTAAACCGCTCCCAACCCCAATGATGAAAGGAATGGTTACATCATGGTCTGGGGGCAATCGTAGGGTTTTTCCCATAATAAAAACATGGGACATTTATAAATACCCAGAAAGGCATATAGAATGAGCGCTTAACCTATACCAATAGAACACCCGTTTAATTTTTATTTGTTTACTATACCTGTGTAATACAACAGCTGTAATATAAAAATATGACGTTGATGTATTACATCAGGGATTCTCAACCCAGTCCTTGGGGAACGCCAGAAGGTCCACATTTTTGCTATCACCATAGCTACATTGTTGCCAAAAGCACAGTGTACTCCACAGTAAAGATTCTAAAATGCTTCCTGATAGACTCTTGACACCAGTCAATCGCAAAATGAAGGGGAGGAGTCAGAGGAGATTGTTTCAGTGGATTTTGGGAAGATTGACTGATTTTTAGGGAAGCTGAGGGGAAAGATGGATGCAATAGTCTCCAGCACTACCTGTGCTTTTGCCCTTAAAATTGTTTTTAAAAGTAAAAACATGGCATTTCCATGTTTCTAGGTATTACTAGTTTACTGAAAGTTCCAATTATTTTACTTTAATCACATGTATTGCTTTGGGTGAAGCGTAATATATTCTTAAGTTCAGTCAAAGCACTTTAGAATTCATTTTGTAAAATCTATTATTTTGTGAAATGAATAATTATGCTATATTTAGTTTTGTTGACTAGCAGTAATACCTGCATGGTATTATTGTTGTTGATAATTTTGGCAAACTACAGGCTGAAACACAATTACAGGAGAAATGTTTTAATGACTTTGTTCTCCGTCGTCTGTAATGCTTGTATGGCTGCCTGAGTCATTACTTGCAGGCTGTATGTTTATAATTTTGCATATGCAAAAAAATAAAACATTGCAGGCTATTACATTTCATTAGAACATGTTTTTATCCAAAGGGACTTACAACTGAAAGCAAGGTCAGTCCCTCGAGCAATTGGGGGTTAAGGGTCTCGCTCAAGGAACTAATGGCAAAGTCGTTCTACTAACCCTGGGATTCGGAGGGGTGACTCTCTAAGCCCCTGAGCCACACACCACCCCCAAGTGGATGAATGAAGTACACACTACTGTATATACATCTGTCTTAATTAAAACTGAACTTTCCAAAACATTTTTAATCATCTGGGCCAAACTGTGTCCGCTCTCTCAGGGTCTCACTATCGTTTGTGGTCCAGTGCAGATCATTTGATCTTCATGCATTTGCCTGTTTGCCGTGATGTATGCGTGCTGTAATGACCCCGGATACCTCAGCTCAGCATCTCTTTTAATCAGTGCTGTCTGCGGGCTCAGCTTGGCACTTAAGGGCGTGGAGTCTGAAGCTCTCGGAAACACGTCTGCTCTTCTACCCCTGAGAACGGTTCCTGGCTTATATCTCTCCAGTAAAACACTTAAGATCAATAACTAAGAAAAACAAAATGATAACAGTCAGGCTATTTTTGGATGATGACACGTGGACTTGGTGCCCAGGTAGAAGCTGCGTGAAATTTGCCATCTATGTGCTGGGAGTGCTGATCGCCACAGACTCACTGTCCCTCAAATCAGACAGTGGGCAGCAGGCTCTGTTCACATGCATACACTGTTAGGAATTTATACCTTTAATGGTACAATTGCTTGTCACTGGAGCTGTACCCTCAAGAGTCTGCCAATTGTACCCCAGCTGTAGGTAAATGTACCTTTTAAGGCACAGCAATGGACTCTGAGGAACATTTTTGTACCACTGAGGTACATTAATGCTGTTTGTGCCTTGGGGGACAAATCTGTACCGGGACTGAACGTTCTTATTTCTGACTGTAGGCAAGGCAAAGCGAGGTAAGCTTATTTGTATAATACATTTCATACATGGGGCAGCTTGGTGGTGCAGTTATTCCCCCCCCCCCCCCAGTCCAAAAACATGCTCATATGGTGAAATGGCTTTTGGCCATTATGCTGCTGCAGCTGGAAGCAGCTCCCATAAGAGCTGAGATATGCCCCAAAAACATACAGGCAACTGGGTCAGCCGAAGAGCCATCATGCCAGCATGCTGGCGGTGGTTGGTGCTTTGGGGAATTCAGCTTTTTTTTTCACGCTCTGATTTGCCTGAGCTTACTGATATTCCACTTTTAAATCTCTTATTACGTCTCTCATCACGGTTACACCCATAACAGCATCATTAGTACAGTGTAATATGAAAGTTTGCTAGACATAGTTTTGTGTTATTATACTATTACAGAAACTAAGTGGATACATTTAAGGTGTCACAGAGCCCGTAGACATCGCTGTAGAGGAACATCTCAGAGGAAACTGCAGCAGATACCTGATCTTCCTTCTGTTACTTCAGGACATGAGCAGTAAGGGTTAAAAGATACGCGATAAAAAATCACTGTATACCGCTGCTGTATTATCGCACCACTGATTGTATACTGGTGCACTGTGACTTCAAACCTTTAGTGCTGTGGGTTTGATTCCCATTGTTGGGATTGTGTTTAGTTAGGAATTTGTGTCTGTGCAGGTCACTTCCAGGTTCCCCCTAAGTCCAAAGACATGGGATTAGGTGTATTGGTGCTTCTACGGAGCCCTTAGAGGGTGTGATGCTCTCTATGTCTCCCCCGGCCAGCTTGAACCCTCCCTTGTGCATCTTGCTTCCTAGAATCGACTCCAGGCTAACCAAAACTGCACTGGATATGGGTTATGGAAATGCAGTGATAATCAGTGCATTTTATAAAAGAGTCCATAAGATGAGTCAAATATTCTTTTGCTTTAAACTGATGTTGAGAAAATGTACGACTCATTAAACATATCACACAGGAAGGTCATTAAGAGTAGGTAAAACACCAATGACCTGACTAGGGTGTGCGTGTGCCAGAATATTCCACTTTCACTGAGCAACATTAAAAAGATCATATTTTTGGTATCATTTAAAGGTTAATCCCATCCATGGCAATAAGGCTTACCTCTGGCACGTGACTCATGTTGCCAGGGGACTGAACAGTGTGGTGCACGATATACCCAGATGCTGTTTATATTCGCAGTCCCTAGCTTGTCCCTTAAAGCACAGCTGCAGAAGCCTGGCGCTGAAGACCCAGTTCAAGCGGTTCATCCCAAAACAGTGTTTTTCCAACACCGGGAGGATATTTGGATGTTTGCGTCAGATCTTTTCCGTTATTCCATAACAAAAGACTGGCATGAATATTTCAGGCGGAAAGGAGTCGGCCTCGCTCTGGGCTATGCGAGGCGGATCGGACCATCCTCTGGTTAATAGATTGTGTATGACGGGCAGAACTCCTGACCATAGCTAGATTATCTGTTTGTACTCCCAGACAGGGTGGCTCAGTGTGATCTCTGGAAGAAAGAAAAAATCACCAGGCAAGGTTGGGGGCAGACATGCAGGCAGACGGTCAAGTAACTGTGGATAAGAAATAGATTAGAGCTTGTTTTGCTGAAAGACTCGGAGATCGTTCGCGTATCGCCGGCTGACGGTGCGACTCCTTGGCATTAAGCTGGAAATGGCACAAACCCAAATGGTTCCACTGTGCTTGCAGACACCTCGACATTTTTGTGGCGGTGAATCCGCGTCAGGACTGTTTTGTTAATTATTTTTTTTTAAGATTTTGCCGAACCCTGAGCAGATAACAGGCATGAATGATCGTTGGCAAAAGTCGATGAAATTCCATTTCAATAGTTTCTTATAGTGTTCGAGAGGAACGATCGGAATTTGATAAAAAAAAAAGTTTTAAGCCAAAAACTCACATCCTTCATACCAGTTTTGTCTTAAAAACTCACGAACATAGAAAAACAGAATAGAAGCGGTAGGCGCCTTTTTTTGTCTTTATCGGAGATATTTATCAGTTTGAAGGTACTTTCAATCAACTGGACCCATGCAGTTCGGTGCTGTGGTGGGCAAATAACAATAATATTCAGGACCCCGATGTCTGTGAAACGCCCTGTTAACTCGTCGGTTTGATAAAACAGATAGACCTGCGTCCCTGGGTGACAAATATATAACGTACGTAGTATTTGTTGGGTAGCCCGCAGAAATTAAATGAACCTCTTACGTGGAAGTTCAAAATAAAGTGATAATGATGGTTAGGGGAGACATTTTCTGAAGGTTGTCGCCCATAAACTGGCAGCCATGGCAATGTCGGATCGCAGCCGGTTGCAATCATGTTGCAAAGAGGGGGACAAAAATTCTATATACCGGCAAATACTTTGTTCTCGAATTTTTGGTCACACCTTTGCTGACCACTAGGTGGCAGCAATAACAAAAAATGGGGGCGTAAAGGCTTTTCAGTCATTTGCATTTTCTCGCTTCGTAGCTAGACGCCGGACTGCCTTTTAACCGGAAAGGTGACGTTTTGATGAAATATTTTGCACTCGTCTTTTACGTCCAGGAATGTATCATCAACGTTGTTTTCCTTCGACATTAGAGAAATCGCTTTCAATAGCGTGGCCATGCGGATTCTGAAATGTCCAAATATAGCAGCTTTAGTCGACAGGAACGCGAAAGGAATTATTGATTTAATAAATCACGCTGTACTGAGCAAAATGCATTATTTGGATATACGTGTATCGTGACGTAGGACATGATCCGTGTTGATGATATTGGCTTTCTATGTGCATGGAGCAAACTGAATCTTTTACCATTTCTCTGAAGTGACTGTTGTTAAAACAACAACGCTCACTGGTGAGCATTAACCGTACAAAGCAAAAGGCACGAGCTGGAAGACCGCTCGAGGCCTTTATACGCTGAAACAGCCCCCCCCCCCCTTTATTGTTTTCCTAAGACACATTTCCAACATGGAGGATTTTATTCATTTATACCCACAATCTAAGGACGGCCCTTAACCCCCCCAGCCAGTATTTTCTTTGCGGCCCTCCTTGGCAGATGGTCCTGCACCCCCCACCCCACCCCCCTCAAACTGCCTTGGGGGGCTGCAGATGGTCACAATGCCTCAAAGGAGCAGGGAGTGTTTGGGAGACCCCTTTCACTGCGGTCAGCCTGTCCCCCAGGGAGAGTGACCATCTCATTCATTTTGTCTCTGTAGAAGGTCTTGGGGTTGGATAAGAGCAAGGCCAGCAGAATACCGCAGCAGGCCTCAAATCTACCTTGTTTATTTGCAGGCGTGCTGTTAGCATAGATGGCACAGCTACACCAATGCACAGGCTCATGTTCCAGTCGTACAGCGTGACATCATGCCGTTTATCACGGAACAGCGCCGCACACAGATGTGCACACCAAGCAAACGTTGTTGCTCAGCGCCGCCCCTCTCTCAGCAGGGACAGCGAATGGGGTGCGAGAGGCGGGGATGGGGGGCGGAGATACTGAAAGGGACACTTCCATGATCAGGAAGCACATTCACTGGAAGTGACCCAAATGCTTACATAACCAGCTCAGAATTTAAAAGTGATGCTCTTTGCCCTGCAAAACAAACAATTCTGCACACATTTTATTTCCTTTAATAACCTCAGCTGGCCCCAGAACAGCAATTCTTCTCCCATAGGCGTTCAAACCCTAAAGATCATTGTGCAGGTTGTCTGCCATTGGTTGATTGGGTAGTACCTTTTCAGCCAATCACGGGTAAGGACGAGAGAAGGGAGTTCCTGTTACTCAAGTAGTAGATTGCCTGATTCGCTTGAGGTATCTGGGAAAACCAGAGCTGCAAGACAGTTACACAAGGCTGTCTGCAAACTCAAGTCCCCGTCTCCTGTGCATTGAATTCCCTTCCAGGTGTTTAAGTTGTGTAAGTTAGTATGTGACAATCACATCAAGTGCTTACCAAGCATTATACATGTAACGGATGTATAATAAAGCCACTGTAGGCCCCAGACTGTGTTTGCTCCAAAACCAAACACACTGCAGGAGATGCGTTCATTTATAGCTGCGTTTACTACTGTGATGTTACCATGGTGACAGTGCAGGGTGAACAGACTGTCATCAACAGGCATGATTGTGAAAGCAGACACTGAGCTGTTGGGGGAAGGGGGGGACTGGAGAGTTCTTGTAAATCATCAGTGCTCATGTCTGAAATTCACAGATATATACTGTAGAATACATTATGCCGCCTTAGTTGAACACAAAGGTATTCAGTAGCGCAGTGCTTCCCAATCCGGTCTTCTCTGACCCAAAGACAGGGACCTGGGAGGGAGCAAAAACATGGACCGGCTGGGAATCCCCAAGGACCAGTTTGGGAAATGCTGCACCTATGTACAAGGCGGCTGCAGGTTCACAAGTGTACAGCAGGGGGCAGAATGGTCGGCTAGCAGCCCTGCAGACATGACCCCGAAACCACACACACACACGCCTGCACTGATCAGACACCCTCTGCCAAAATAAGACAGAAGATAGAAGACCAGTTACTGTAAAGTGAAAATTCATCTTTATTGGTACCATACATGAATTATCAATGGCAGAATCTAGGGAAAAAAAAAACCACAAAAAAATAAAAATAAAAAAATAATGAAACTGCCCTAAAGACGAGGTGCTGTAGGGGGCAGTGTGTGGGTACGTGTCACCATTCAGCGTCCTCCTCAGGTGCAGATGCTACAACTGGCGAGTCGTACCTGGGCATTCACTGGGGCTTCTCTCCTGGGTATTCATAATGCAGTGCGGATAGGTAAGAATTGTACAAACAGAGCACGAAACCTTCCAGTGTTGGCATTTCAGGATTTATATAAAAATACTCAAAAGCTTGCTTTTATCAGTTCTCAAACAAAATAGATCTTAGACCTTTTGTACCTCATCTTGCTTTAGCTCGCATTAACCGAAAGGCTGACTACTGTGCTTGTCAAGATGCATCTCTAACATCCCAGGTCTTAAAAGGGATTTCGGCATGTTATGGTATTAACTCTACAGTGAGACGAGTGTGTGTGTGAACGAGGATAATGGACTGGAAAAAACATGTACATGACAATGTTTCTGGACTGGCAAAGAACAATCTTACATTTGAATGGTGATTGTACCCCTAATTTAATTTAATACAAGTTCAAAAAGAAGTATTTGGTTGGGGATTTTTTTTTCCTTTTTAATATTAGATAAGGATGGCTTACGGGAGAGCTCTAGAGAAGAATACATTTAATTACAGTTATACAGAACTTTGCTACTACCTTAAATATACAAGCACAAATACACAGAAATCATAAAAATTCTTAAAAAGAAAAGCCCACACATAATTACTTTCCTTAAAAAAAATACAAATCAATACATTTCAGGGTGAGAATTAAAAGTATCCTGCAAGTCCTGTAGCTCCTTGGTCTGTAGCTTTTAACGTCGGGGGGGGGGGGGGGGGGGGTGGGGGGGGGGGGGGAGATCCAAAAAAGAAAAGTTCTTGGGAAAGATAAGAGTATAAAACTTGATTACATCCTTAAAAATTCTGTGTTAAATGCTTTAAATGGGAGGAACTAACTTTTTTAACTATTACAAATACAAGCTGAGGTACTGGACTTCTGGAACCATGCAAATATATGGGGCAGGGGACGCTTCATTTTAAGATGGTGGTCAAAGTCTTTTTTTGTTTTTTTTGTTTTTTTTAAGTGGATCAGAAAAAGAAAGCCACGGAGGCCACTCCTCCCCGTAACTGGACTCCAAGAGGGTGGGGTGGGAGGTGGTTTACCCAAGAGATTCTGACAGCCAGTTCTGATCAAGCCTGAACACCCCCACACCACAGCCCCCGGTGGAATGACCCGACGCCCACTGCTACTGGACCTTCGACTCCTGCTGCCAGATCGTTCCACCTCTTCACCGCTGTCAACAGCAGTGCCTTTCACTCTTATTCAAGGCGCTCAAACAAAAACACACCTACACTCCTATAACATCGGAGCGGCACCAGCAAGAGTCTGCACTGTGCTCAGTGCCGGAAAGTCAAGGCACCACCGTGAGTCACGTGACGTCTAACACGGCCCACAGCGATGGCAGTGACGCTCAGGAGACACGAATCCATACGCAGCGTTACCGTCTCTAAGTTTTAGACCTTTCCCGACAATGAACAATTTGCAAAATACAAAAACGATGTTTTGAGAAACCAAATGGCGATCGGATGCTTTATAGAGTGAACGTGGAGGTTTCTTCTCGAAGAGAAACTACGGTGACTTCGAGGAGGCAGCGTTGCCATGGTGACAAGGGGGCACATTTATGATCCGTCCAGGTCACACAAAGCAGGTAATCAGAACCCTCCCCAACTTTCTTCCTGCTCAGATGGGCATGTGCTGAGGAGGACGCAAATGTCGGCCTGACGGGGGCGCCACACTGGCTTTTAAAAGCTTGTGGGCACAGACCAATGTCATAGAAAAACCATCCTATCGTTTTAAAAGAATTAACGGCAACTTCTTCAGTTTTTTTTAAAGGGGGTGGGACATAAGTAAAACTAAAAATGAACCAGACTTGATCCTTCAGTCCTCTTGCCTCCTCCCCCCCGACCCTCATAAAGGCTGTGGCCAAGCCCCATTTCATGAGCGCTGTTCTGCAGGTAGACCAGTGATCCCACCCTCCCTTCACCATCCCCACCCCCACCCTCCACCTCCGACCCCCCCCCGCATTCCACCCCGCCCCAGTTCACTGAGAAGCCTGAGACGTGGGGTTGTCGTTCTTGCTCTCCTGGCTAGAGGGCGCCTTGTTGTTCCAGGGGCTGTTGGAGCCCAGCGCTGGGGAGTTGTTGAAACTGTCCTCGTCGTCGATGCCGTTGGCGGCGTCGAACTGCGTGTTCTCCAGCCGGGTGATCAGCCGCTCGTCCTCGTCGCCAAACTCCCCCCCCATCAAGGTGGGCTCTCCCACCACCATCACGTCCTGGGTGGGGCGCAAGAGGAGCAAACATTATCCCCGAAATGAAGGGGAAAGGGAGGTGAATCCTTATGGGCCAATGGATACACTTCAGTGTGTCAATGAGAGCACTTGTAAATCTGAGAAATGTCATTTGTTACACCCTGACTGCTTCAACACATCCATTATTAATACCTTTTTCAAACAGCCTTTCTTTAAAGTATTATTTTTTGCCCTCCACCTTTATTGATCATCACAGAGCTACCCGGTGTTCAGTAAACACGGGTACACAGCAGCCTGGCTGCTGAACGCGCTCCCCATACGGAGCCGGCAGTTCTCGTCAGGCTGCACTTTTCCGGGCTCTGGATGTAGGTCGGCCCAGCAGGACCGGCGCACACGTAGCGCGTGACACAAATCAACGGACGGTTAATCCTGAAAAGGCCCCAAAAGATGGAGGACAGTGCATCAGGGGGGCCGCTGGCCTGTGTTTTCTAGGTGAGGGAGACATATTGTTTTTCTATTTGATTAAAATCCACGAGAAAACACATATAGCCCACTCTCTCGAACTCAGGAAATGCTTTCTGCTGAGAAATGTTGCAATTTAGCGCTACTCATTCTGGATGAAGAATAAAGCCCATCTAACATCACATATTTAAACCACATTATATGGTTTCAATTGGTCCCGCCCCTCTCCCACACAAGCCCCGCCCCTCTCCCACACAAGCCCTGCCCATCTCCCACACAAGCCCCGCCCCCAATAGGAACAGGAGACCAGATGCTTACAGGTACCTGGCTGGAGAGCGCAAAGCTGCCAGCGGGGCTCTTCTTCTTGCTGTTGCTGTTGCTGTTGCTGCCACCCCCCGTGCTCATGGTGCTTCCGCCCGACATCTTCCTTTTCCGCCGCTTATTAGGCGGCTGCCTTGCTGGCTCCGCTATGGGGGAGGGGGAGGCCGTGAGGGACGAACAAGTCAGTATCCATGTTGTGTTATGGATTACCAACTAAACAGGCCATGGTTCCTTGAGCTACTTTTCTAGGTTGTTGTTCTGGTTCGGGGTAAGTGGGTTTGATACCGGTGCTCACCTGGGGGGGCCACCATCCGCTGCCACTTCTGGAAGAGGCAGGTCTTCAGGCAGTCCCGGGGGCTGAGGCTGTAGGTCTTGTGCCTGGACATAAGCTCCTGCATGGGCTCCAGGATCACACACAGCTAGGGGCCAGGGGTACAACTTGGTTAATCCTCAACCCATCATTTTTCTCGCATAACCAGAGATTTCAAGCAGTACAAGGAGACTAAAGCTCTGTAAGTGTGGAAAAAATATCTCGCCGTTTGTTCGAAAATGTCTCAATCTGTTGACCTGCTTTTAAATCTTAGACAGGGTGACTGACAGAACTCTACAAATGTGTCATTAAACATCGAATCTGCCTGCAATACTGGTCATTCAAGTTATTTTTAGAGGAGCAGTCCACTTTGAAGCCTGCGCTGAAGGAAGAGGGCCAGCGAGGAAGGCTCACTCGGAGGTAGTTCAGTGTGGAGTTGGAGAGGCCACACCTCGTCATGTTCTTTGACAGCTGGTCCAGCATCTGTGGATCTTGGGCCTATCGATGGGGTGGCGAAAACAAAGCAGTGATCTCATTCACATTAGCCCTGGTAAGGCATGCGGGTGAACGAGAACATGGCTCCCAAGGCAAGGAAACTTGACTTACACACACTCTTCCAGTTAAGAAATAGACACGCAAAACCGAAACGTATGACGAACCCCCACTCACATGCATGGCCAGAATGCTGCGCGGGATGAGCTCACGGTGCTGGCGGATGCTGAAATGCCACGTCTTGATCCTCATCATGTCGTCGAACATGAACTCCAGATACAGTCGTCCCTCCACGCACACCTGAGGGGACAGCGCCGAGTCACATGACGGCACGGAGTCTTCTAACGGCCAGGACCCCGTCGGCTTAAACAAGCTCGGCGACACCACAGCCTCGAACGCCACTTTGTCTGAAAATGGGCCCGAATTCTTTGGTGACAGAGGCTAAGGGCTGATCGGCTCCAGGTGCTCGGGAGCGCAGGGCGTGCCAGATTTCACGCAATGTTCACCGGCATGACGGAACTTGAACAATAGATGACACAATGTGTTGTTCTGAAGGATGTTCTTTCAGGGAGTGGGAATCGCATGAATTCGCTGCAGGGCATAGAGCAAACTCCTGCCGCAGAAACGGTAACCAGATCGCAACTAAAACTATTTAAAAACAGTGGAAAAAATTTAATTCAAAAGAGAAATCTGTTCTCTGGGGGCAAAGTGTGACTCAGCGGGTTAGCATGTTGTGCCTGTGATCAGAAGGTCACCAGTTCAAGTCCCGTGGCCGATACAGCGATTTCACCACTCCCTGACCCTTGACCCTTAACCCCCAATTGACCCAAGGATTGTCTGACCCTGCTTTCTCAATTGTAAGTCACCTCGTATAACGGCGTCTGCTAAATAAATAAAATGTAATATTTTAAAATAGTGACAGGGAGCCCTGATCCTAGAGCGCCGGTATCCTGCAGGTTTCCCATCTTACCTGGTCTCTGATGAACCACACCTGATCTCAGGCAGATAGAAACTCATCAGGAAGGACAAAAAATCTGCTGGAAACCAGCACTCCAGGATCAGGGCTGCCGACACCGGTTTTAAAATAAACCCGAAATGACTGAACTGCGGCCAAGTCTCCCACCCCTTGTCCAATCCGGCCCATCTGTACCACCAGCACCACAGTATCTGACGCTGGCATAGTGGCAACGGTACCTGCGTGAACATGGGCTTGCCGTTCTGCGTGACCATGGTGCATTGGTCACAGTCCAGGGACACAAAGTTGTTGTGGAAGGACTCTTTGGGGTGCTTCAGGACGTAATAGAGCTCGGTGGCACCGCCTTCGAAGATGCTGCGGAAGTACCGCGGAATCAGGGTCCGGCCGATCGCTGTGTGGGGGCAACGGACAAACGAGTAGCCAGTCATACAAACGAAACGAAACAATCATCTAGTCGACGGAAAGGAGCTGAAAGTATATAGTGTCGACTTACTGTATCTCTTAGGGCCATCCTCCAAACAAAAGGTGATGGTCAACATGGCATCATCCTCAAAGAACTCAGTGGTAAAGGCATCCCACCATAGGTTATCACACTCCTGAGAGGGGAAGGGGGGGCAGAGGTGAGCCTAGGTGTAATTCCTGGGGGGGCCTCCAGAAGACAGGATGACCAAAATACCACTTGTGTTTCTCATTGCAAAATCCATCAACTGTTTCTCATTGAGAAGCTCACTCAGAATTGGGGTCAGTACTACCATAAGCATAAATGATCATGGGGGGCGGATACTCGCCTCTGTCCAGTTCTGTAGCCGTTTGTTGAGCTCGAATATCCTGTAGTCGGTCTGGTTCCCGTACGGCGTGTGTCTCCTGCCAAGAGCAGAGCGGGGCGCTTAGGAGTCTTAGTCTAGCAAGGTTAGCTTCAGTAGGTAACACAGCCTGGCCGACTGGCTAATCAAAGCAGCGGGTAACACAGCCTGGCAGACTGGCTAATCAAAGCAGCGGGTAACACAGCCTGGCCGACTGGCTAACCAAAGCAGCGGGTAACACTGCATAAAAAACTGGCTAACCAAACCAGCGGGTAACACTGCATAAAAAACTGGCTAACCAAACCAGCGGGTAACATGGCCTGGCCGACTGGCTAACCAAAGCAGCGGGTAACACAGCCTGGCCGACTGGCTAACCAAAGCAGCGGGTAACACAGCCTGGCCGACTGGCTAACCAAAGCAGCGGGTAACACAGCCTGGCCAACTGGCTAACCAAAGAAGCAGGTAACACTGCATAAACAACTGGCTAACAACCAGTGGGTAACATGGCCTGGCCGACTGGCTAACCAAAGCAGAGGGTAACACTGCATAAAAGGCTGGCTAACCAAAGCAGCGGGTAACACTGCATAAACGACTGGCTAACCAAAGCAGCGGGTAACACTGCATAAACGACTGGCTAACCAAAGCAGCGGGTAACACTGCATAAACGACTGGCTAACCAAAGCAGCGGGTAACACTGCATAAACGACTGGCTAACCAAAGCAGCGGGTAACACTGCATAAACGACTGGCTAACCAAAGCAGCGGGTAACACTGCATAAACGACTGGCTAACCAAAGCAGCGGGTAGTGAGGTGAGTGATAGAGGAGGTGGCTATAGCAGGTTTGAAACAAGGACTCTGAGGATATTCATGATAGCTACTGACGTTCAGAATGAGATAAAAAATTAAACTGAAACCATTTTAAGTCTTATCACACCATTAAATTTTCCCTGCTGTTTTAGGAACAGAACTTTGCAGACCAGCTCTAAGAGAGACCAGGCATAGCCCCCGGGAGACACGCAAGCGGATTTGGTCTTGCAGTTTCCCTGTCTTACATTTTATGAGGCACTGAATATATCACCTTACAGTAATATTCTAATAAAATTGGAAAAAAAAACACAAAAAAAAAAAGTCGCAGGCCAGTCTTACCCTATTCCAGGCTCCAGGTACGTAGGAGGATACATTGGTGTTGGACTGCAAGAAGAAAAGCTGAGAGTTAGCACCACTGGAGGGGCTAAGCGCTTGGACCTTCCCCTGGGTGAATCTCACAAGCGCGGGTCACGCCTACGACGTCCCAATGAGCTCCGGTGCAGTGGCTTCGGCCTGCCATCGCGCATCCCCGGGCCAGCTTCCCAGTGCCTTATCGCTCGGGTACAGCGAGGAAGGCTACTTCACAGCACTTCCAGGTCCCGCCAACGGCTCAATCAATCATCCTTAAGAGCCCAGGATACACCACCCCCCTCCTGTTTTATCTCGACAGCAAAGCAACGGCTTAACCGATGGTGCTGACTCAGCGAGGCCCCGGCTGAATTATGGTGGATGGGGCGGGGGCCAGCCCACAGGTTCTCTCCTTGTGGGCGAGCTGAATCGAGCGTAGTGATTCTGCGGTGGGGTGGGGGGCAGCAAGCGAGGCGCGCACTGGATTTATATCCTGTGGGTCACTATGCTCCACTTACAGCCACCCTAAGAAGACCAGCTGTGTTTTCATACGCGCCATGTGCAAGTGAAGCTGCCTCTGCGCTACTCATGCCTGCCTCTGCGCTACTCATGCCTGCCTCTGCGCTACTCATGCCTGCCTCTGCGCTACTCATGCCTGCCTCTGCGCTACTCATGCCTGCCTCTGCGCTACTCTTCCGTCTTCCTGGACCTCCTGCTACTGGTGGCTTATGCCCACAAAAAAAAAATTAAAAAATCGATCAATAATGATAGAAGATCAGTCCTCCATCTCCTGGCAGACCAAACATCTCGTATGAGGGCCCACTTGCCAAGACCCCGGCATTTGTACACTTACACCAGCACACAAAATTTATGAACCACGATATGAATTTTTAACAAGACAGAGGATCTTTATGTCTAAAGTAAAATGGACGGATACTGGGGGGTCAAAGCACCTTTTTCAGCGGCGAAGGTCATGATCTGCATGACACTACATGACTAACAATGCCAGTTAAAAACTTGCAGCAGCATTTACATAATATATATATATATATAAAAATAAATAATACTGCAGGTCCCTCTACATTAATATCTGGACTATTCTCTGTTCTGCTTTATAAATCAGGACTTTGTTATTTTGGACTTCCTCTACCGGCCCCTGGAGGATGGGCCCCCCCTTTGGGTTTTTCCTTGCCACTATCACCTCTGGCTTGCTCTCTGGGGACAAATGAGCAGGGAACTCGTCAAGCTCTTGGAGACAATGTAATGTTGAGAAAACGTGCTATAGAAATCAACTGAAATTGAAATGTAATGCAAGCTCTTTAACACAACCTCAGTTTGAGTGTGAAAGACACAAGGGACAAATGCGTGTAGCACAAACACAGACCCGCCTCCCATGTGACACTGTAGACAGAGCCTCGCCCAGTGCCTGCTCTCCCTGCTTCTCCACTAAAGGCTCTGAGCGATGGATCAGGTTTAAAATCTCCATGAAGCATCCTAGTGAAGCCAGTAAACCCCCCCCCACCCCCACCCCATGCCAGCAGTAAGCAGACAGCCACTTACCCCACGTCTCTGTCCAGCATGGTGCCTGGGTGGAAGGGGGGGAAGGCACTACCGTTCGGGGGCTCCTTTGGGGAGTACAGCTTGAAAGACTTAGAGGAACAGCCTGCGGGGACAGAGGAAAGGGGGGGGGAGTGACGTCAGGCAGGGGCACGCAGACGACGGCCTTTAACAGCGACGCTCATTCAGAGAGCAAACCGGAACAAAGTCGCTTGTGGGACCCGTGTCACTGCCAGTGACATACTAGTGCACACTTCTGCTTTAAGCAGTGCGTTACTGACTATAACCATTAACCAGTGCCCAACCTGTGCAGCGGGCCAGTGCTGTTGTATATAAAAGGAGCATGTTACAGACGAGGGCAGCAGCGTATGCAGCCTTCATTTACATCGCTCTGCAAAAAGTCATTTAGTAGCTATATAATATGCAACTATGTCTATTTAAAAGCATTTTATAGCTGCTGTTCAAGGCAAAGCCAGGCAGGCATTCAAAAGGCAGACAAAACGAAGGGTATTCTGTCTGCAGCCGTTTCGGGCCCACAGGACATTTTGCGTCTTTATGTCTAACGGCCCACCCCCTCACCCCCCCCGCAGATCATAAGCACGGAGGCAGCCATAAAAACAAGCCAGTGAGTCGCTCGTCTCTCAGACAGATAAACAGGGGCCCAACCCCCCACCGCATCACCAGGCAGCGTGTGTCACATTTAGCTGTCAACCGCTTCGGCTGGCTGGGGGTGGGGTGGGGGTCATCAGCACCTAGCACAAGGGGGCAGAGGCCTCCCCCAGTCTTGTTCCGGCCCACTGCGCCTCACAGGGGTCCGAGCCAATTTAAAGACCCGGTGGCGTCCCCTCCATACGACTGCCGACGCCGTTCCTGGGAGTCTGCGGGTGAAGGCGGCACGCTAGCCCCACCCGGCACCCAATTAAACAGGTCGCTCATGAAAAGGCATCAAGTCAAGCCGGGGTCGTGAACCCCCGACAGCGTGAATGGCTCCATCTAATTACGACGATCAGCGCATTTCAAAGACCGCGATTGATTGATGTAGACACAGGACCAAACAGGCTCTGTGGCGCGTGATTCATAAGGTGACTGACACAAGTAGCATGACAAACACAAATAAATTAGCTACCCGATTGTGGACGGTACGGACCGTTATACCAATTAAGCAAACTGGGTCATGCAAGCCGAAGTCATTATGGACCTTTCCTAACACTCAAGGTTTGACTCAATAACATTACTTAGATTAACGATGCCAGACTGACATAATAAGCGTGACTATTATGAAACGGGTGACATCTGTATCGCAGGCTAGCCCATAATGGGCACGACACATGTTACAGGTTAGTTCACTTATGAACATCGCTCTAGATGGCCAAGCACTCCAGGCCCTGTTACAGAACAATGCCGACTGTGTCAGCAAAGCCCAAAACAATTTGGTCCAACTGCACAATCAATACAGCCATTTGCAATAATAATGGCCCAGAGGCAAGAGAAATTTCTCTGTGCTGACTTTGGACTGATGCTCTGCCTATACCCAACCTCCATGTTTTCAGCAGATGATTATTCTTAATCCTGAAGGATAAATTTCATTCTCCATTGACAAATAGTCCATGTGGGAACATATTACAGTTAGATATTTCATATTACAAAGAAAAATATCAACCTGCTGTGTGAGAAAACATAAGGCATTCATAGTATCAAAGTAGATTATCCCCGATTCAGTGAATGACATCAATAAGCTGGATGTCAGCGATTCCCCACGTCCAAGGCTATGTGTAACACAATTCAGCTAAGCAGCTAGCCAGTGTATAGAGCATTTCTACTGCTGCATTACAGTCACCTGTGAGCGCAAGTACAGATAACAAAAAAATCATCATATTATCCGTTAGTCCTCATACCTAGACGGAATCTAAACAAATATTTACATTTCCAGATGTAATATGACACAGATTTCCGCACCTCATCTCCGACTGTACGAATCAGAGCTGCAAGTTGTCAGTTTAAACACAAATCCCAGCAAGAACGTCACCACCCATTTACTCCGATTTGTCAGCATTGCCAGTCCCATCAGTAATTATGCACCCTGCCTACTCGTTTAGCTCCAAACAACATCAGAGGAGCTTAAATCCATCCTTTTTTCTATCCAACAGGAAAATCATGCAGCTGCAAAGTTTCTGGATAAGGAAATCATCCGCAAAATTCATAACTTTCTAATACATTTTTTTTTAAATACAAGCACTTAAAGTATAATGTATTATAAGATATTAAGATTATTTATTTTTTTAACTACTTTCCAAATCTAGTTCTATTAAAAGCAGTGTAGAGTTTGGGCACTGCAGACAGCCCCACCTACAGTGAAACCCTGCTGTGCCCAGTAGCAGATCAGGGTGCAGGAAACCTGGACGGTGCTTTGGTGAACTTCCCACGTGGGAAAAGCAAGATAGCCAGCCCCATCCCCACGGCAACACAGCCGCCCCCCCCCCCCCCCCCACCCATTACGTATCTGTTTTCCCTTTAGAAGGAGGCCTCGAGGAAAAACACCAAGCAGAAGCTGTCACAACAAAGACAGAAAACCAACAGTCATCTACAGCGAAAACCAGAGAGGGAATGTGAGCTGCCCACAAGAGCACATCTAATGGCTCGGGGTTTGATGCTGGACATTAGCCTGAGTCAGAGAGAAGAGCTACAATTCTACTAACCACTTTATGCATGCATACGATCCCCTTACCAGACACTCATCCACGACGACTCACAATATCGCCGCTGCAAAGACAACAAAGCACAAAACGCCAACACACGAGAGTCGTGCAAACAGTGTGTGTTTTTCAAACTGGGCCGCTAGCGTACATGTGAACATCCCTGCACACGGAATCGATCGCCCATTTCAAATTGCCCACTAACTGCGGATCGATCGTGAGTCTGCAACCGCCGCAACTCGGAACGATCCTCACAACATCGTCGTTAGTTTGTCACTGGAAAAAAAAAAAAGGAGGGGAGTGAACGCAGCAGGAATATCTCGCCGGACTGGAGCTGCTGGTACCCAAAGCAACTTTCACAGCTCTGTTTTTGCGATGCATATGCACCTTTTAAGTGCCCATTATGCTTTTGGCAAAAGAATTTCAGCTAAGGCATGATCTGGGGCTCGGCCACAAACTCGGACCTGCAGCCTCCCAGCTATACGTGAATGACACAGACATGGAATGTGGCGTGACCAGAACTTGGTAACTCAGTCACCAGTTCAGCTGGTCAAGTACATGATGAAATCAAACAACAGGAATTATGAGTGAGAGAACCAAACCCAGCAGAAGACATGAACTTAAAGTCCACGATGGTGTCACAAACACTAAAGAATTTAGATTTCTCCAAAGCCAATTGAGTTTCTTTTTCTCAGCTCTACATGTGCTGTTGTTAGAAGTTTGGGTGTTGGTTGTACGATCACCTTCAGTGTATTGAGCATGACGATCTTCAGCACCTCAGCTGCTCATGCAAAATGAAAGCTGCACATTCATTTTGATCCTACAATGGTGTGCTAGAATCAGTAAAAATACCATTCCACAATCATTCAACATGGCTATAAGGGCACTGTTACTGACAAGTGTGGTTCTTGCTGGTTTCTCTGTAGGACTTACCAAAGGGTTCATTACAACCCTTCTCCATTTTCACGAGAGCTAAACATCCAACTCACACACTGACAGGAGCTTCCTGAGTCAAATGCATCAACAGGAACAGCCTCCCAACGTGAGGTAGACACAGACCATTATTTCACTCAGGTCACCGGAGAGGTAAACACTGAGCTCCAGCCGTTTGAGAAACAACTGTGTGATAAGCTGTCGTTTCAGCAGTTTCAGCATCCTTAGCTGAAAAGCAGATCATTTGATATTTTCCCCAGAAATCACCCATTTAGGGCAGCACACAAGGAATACATCGACAAATTTAAGTCCGATGGGGCGCACCGATGTAGCCCTGAACGTCTTCCTTGCATATTTCCATTGAAACACCCACCTGCACAATGGCAAAATGATTGCCTGGGACAAGTCTGCTGAGTAGGTAAATGTAGTACCGGATGAATCTGGGAGCACCTGTTGGCTCATTAACAAAGAGTGGAGTTTACAAACAGACACACAGGAAATGAGGTTTGCCCATTGGGAGACGGAGCTCATTAAACATTCATGGTGAAGACTTCTGCCATTAAAAATTCACTGTTCAGAAAAGGCTGATGCAAGAAATTTGGTCTGAAGCTAAATACAGCCTCATCGCCAGCAGTCCGTACGGCTCCCCAAACAAACGGAAATGTTACTGTCCGGAGCATTTCTGTCCTGAGCATCAAGCATATACTCTTAACAACAGTACCAACCACTGCCAAGATTAAATTTAATCAGGCGACAAACTCCGCTTCCTGCTGTAATTTCTGGCTTGCTAGTTCACTGACTGCACTGATGGGGCAGTTTCCTGTTTCTCGGGGTTCAGTGTTTGTCAAGCTGCTCGCGCCACTGCTCATATCATGTGGCAAACAGCACAAGCCCTGCCACATTTATGAGTGTGCAAGAATTATTCAAGGGAGTCACCTGCGCGGGGTCACTCTCAGAGAGGCCACTGTAGGTAGTTTGTGTCTTTTTAAGTCAACCGCTTCACAGATACTTGACACACTGACATCATCAGTAGAATCACAGCTATACTGTGCACAGGGCGTGGACATCTCATACAGCCGCAAACCTACACACAACTCATCAATGCAAGATTGTAACATCACCCAGACGACATGATCAGACGGGAGAGAAACATACCCTGCTTAAAGCACCCAGCTGCCCCCCTGCCTAACAAACGTACCCTTACAGCTAGTAAATTACTGGCTACAGTTTAAGGTAAATAAATGCACCAATCTACTCTACTAAATCTCTGGTATTTCAAAATGCTTTTAAAGCTGTCCCCAACACATCACTTTAAGTGGCATTTTTAAAATACAGGGCAAACAGTCCGTAACCTGTTGTGTCCAAATTATTATTATTGTTGTGTGTCTTTTTTGGGGGGGGGGGGGTGTTCATTCTCTAACAACCAGGGCAACGTGCGCATACTCGAAAACCGACCGGGCACTTCCTTCGACTGCACATTTACTTTACATTTCAGTTTTTCTTTCAATTAACCACTGCATTTTCTAATTAACCAACGCAGAAGCAATGAAGGGGTTCGTTATTATTAAGGACAACAGAAGCTAACGCAGAAATCACCGACCCACACTGAAGACCCAAGATGAAATTCATAAAACGTCAGTAACATTTGACATTTAATGAATATGGACAAAATATATGCAGCTATATGTGAAAGAAACGAAGACATTATTGTTTGAGGCGACGTGTACCTGAATGCATACATTTACTATACATACACATCTGTGCGTGTGTGTGAGATATATATATATATATATAATAACTGATTTTTACTCTATCTTTAAACATCTTCTTACCAAGACGATATCCTATTAAGCACGATGCGGCCGCGGTACATAAGCTAGACACTAACTTGTTCATACCCTAACTTACTCGCAGCGCGGGGGTAACCCTACCAGCCGAGCTTTGCGGGGGTGTCCCCGGCGTCTCCTCACTACAGCCCCGGAGATAATTAGGATGAAGTTACATCCAGCAGCCTAGCACCAGGTCCGAAGGACGGACCTCGGCGTTTATCTCCACATATCTCTACACACATTTATAAGCAAGAACTGGATACATATTAGCAAAGAGGGATGTAATTTGTAATTCTGCTTAATAAAAGAGCGACATCCAGGACGGCACTAGTACTAGTAGAAGCTGTGCGGCGCTCCTGACTTTAAACACCGCAGCATTCAGCGACCAAGCTCCGCCACCCACATGATAATCACCGCCGTCCCCGGCTGACAGACCTCCGCTCCAGTAGCCAGACGCCGCCGGTCGGCCGGCTGACCAGGCCCCAGAACAGACCACCAATCGCGGTTCGGCCAGCCGGCTCGGACCGCTCGGCTTGCGGCCACAAGATAAGCGCGGGCGGTAAGCGCAGCCCGAACCGGCGGCGGCGGATTTGGCCCTGCAGGCGTAACTGTACCTGGGGAAGAAGTGCTGACAGAACCGGCGCTTACGGATCCCGCAAATCGCTGCTGCCCGGCGTGTGCGCTCAGTACGGCGGCAGGAGTGCCTTAAATCCCCTTCTTTAAATAAAAAATAATAATTTTAAAAGATTAAAGTAGCATTGGCGCTTAAAAAGAAAGCGGGCGTTTAGCGCTCCGTAATATTTTTCTTTCATACGCGGCCTTGTCCGGTGCCGAAAGCCTGTAGTAGACAAGGGTACGCTCCCCGAAGAGCCCTTTGTTCGTGGACAGACATGAACAATAGCTGTGGGCCCTCCTCTTTCTCCGTCGATGCGTCCCCCCCACCGGTCCCCCTCCGCTCTGGAAAACGGCGCTAAGCCTCTCGGACTCCTCTCAGAGAGTGAGGCCCGGGAGCCCGGCAGCGCCGCCAGCCGCCCTTCTCTCACCCTCCCTCCGCTGCAGCGGCCGCTTTACAACGCGAGCGACTGCGGCGCGGCGTCGCGAACCCCCCCGCGGCCCCCCCATCGGCTGTGTGTGCACGCTGCCTCGCGCCGCACGAGCCGGAGTAGCCGCTCCTCACGCTATGTCCACCGCGCATTCAGACCAAGTGGTGACATTAAACTACGAGCTTTAATAAATACGATGCCTCGTTCATCACTGGGTTTATTGTACATAAAATCTTCAAAACAAACCAAATGGACTTTTCAGTATGGCCCTTGTAGTCACAGTATCAAGGCAACTTTCCCACGGATAAGATCATGGCGAGATTTTAGCCGCTGTTTCTGCTGGTACAATTATACATTCTTCACGGGATTATTGAAAAGTTGGCTTTAGATAAAACTGCTTCGAATATGTTCAGTTAATAATTCGGGACGAGCTGTTAACGGCTAATCTACAGCTCGTGTTCTCAACATGTCAACAAACGGCCCCGCTGTTTGTCGGAATCTTCCATTACTATACTAATCACACATATTAGGTTTGCCCACAATTTAGCTAACTAATGTGTAAATTGTTTATTATGAATAACTAAGCGGCCCAAATGTGTAAATTCAACCAGACAATGAAATGTGTAACGAAGGTCCCCTCATTTCAAAATACTCCTAAAAAACACTGGTGTGGTCTACAATAGGTATTACGGTACGAGTGGCACTCCGTCTCCTCCCCCGGGTCCCACGCCCGTTTCCCAGGAGAATGCCGCTGTTCCTTCTAACTGGCGAACCCCTTCGCTGCGGGCGCAGTTAAAGCTCACTGCTATCATTCAGCTCCCAGCCGCTGAACTTGTGCAGTAAATCTGGATGGCGCAACACCTGAATTCGGACAGTTTCAATCGGTTTGTGGACGGCATTTTGCGGCCAAAAGTAAACAGCTGTAGTGAATCTCAAAAACCTGTAATTTCAAAAAAACAGTGGTAAAATAAAAATGTGATGTCTGTTAGTCTTTTGGGAATAACGACTTAATTTCGAGATGTAGGTAGCAATTGTTGCAGAATAATACTGTACAAAAGTTTAGCTGTACCCTGCGTCCACTGTCCCATGTATCCATGGCAACAGTCAATAGTGCAACCTGAGCAGTGATTAATGTCACCCATTTAACTGTGCATGGACGATAATCCCCTGAATGCCTGGGTCCACAACAACGGAAGTCAAGGGTTTGGGCTGTCCAAATGATATCTGTCAAACTGGTTTCAAATTCTTACGGGCACTCAGTGTTCACAAGCGCTCACATTCAGCCATGTTACTCACAATCACTCAGATGAATCAACTAGCACAGAAATCAGCCATACCAGTTTGCCAATATATGCAGTAATGATACTATCAGTATTGAATACAGCCACACTGAATTTACTGCCTTTATTGAGCCATGATATATATTTTAAAATTGGTTTAACAATGGAAATATTGGGTGAGCATATTCAATATATCCCGAGTAAAAGTTTAATTCTCACCTTTCTCGGACCTCTTGACATTAAACTCTTTGAGATGCTCGGCGGTGTGTTTATTTCAACTAGAACTCTCAAGAGAAGAGAAGATCTAAAACCATAATAGTACATTCCTATATTTAATTATGAAGTATTACTTAAGCACTAGCTTAATACTTTATAGCCTTTGAACAGGTGATTTATTATAACCTGTCACAATAATAATAATAGTTATGATGATGATGATTATTATTATTATGATTAAGGTGGTAAGTCGATAACTAATTAGTAAAGTTCTTTACGGTACACAAATGGAGTTTGGGTGGTGTTTGGTCATCTCTGGTGCTGGTGGGCCACAATCTTTGAAGGTTTCCAGTCTACACAAACAGTAAAGCTCTTGGTTGAACAAGTTACTGCACTAATTCAACCAGTTTAGCTCTCAGTATCATTTTTATGGGATCAAACAACTGGAAAATTCAGTTATAATTCAGTCAAACAGGTTCAGGACAAGTTGAGAACTAAAATATTTTGCCGAATGTGCCTTTAAGTCTGTGCTTTGTAATTGGAGGATCGTTAGTGAGAGACTTTCTGATTGGTTGGTTGAGCAAATCACTTGGGGGCCGTCAGACTAGCATTGTGTTTTAAAGTCAAATAGTGTGACTATTTGATGCCTTGAAGAGCTCCGAGACCTATAAGAACGTTGCACCTCTTTAAAAATATTCAGTAGAAATACTTCGAGTGCGAAGCCGTTCTGTGTTGGCGGCTCTTTTTGTCTGCCTTTGTGTCATATAAAATGAATGGCTTCGGATGAAAAACAAAAGCCAGAGATGACAGGCAGCAGAAGTCAAACTCACAGCCATTTGCCATCAGAATTGTCAGAACCCCAGCAGAACAGACTATTCCTGAAGTTTTAGATCTGCCTACTTTCAGCTGAGGAGGTTTTTCCATAAAATGCGCATGGCATCTCCCTGCCTTTATCCCTGCCTTTTGGCAGGCGGACTGCTCTTTAATCACAACTGCATGAGTCGCTGCCATGTCACAGCAGTGGTAACAGAACGAAGCTGGTGGGATGTTCTGATGAGGGAAACGAAGCTTCAAAACCCACTGCGGGTGTAATTTGTCACGTGCTGCCGATTGCTGTCTGGATTAACCATAAGAGAGCCAAAGAAGTATCCAATGAGGAGAGGACTGAGCTCGTCAGTGACTGACGGCTGGTGATAATCCTGCTCTCGAGGACCTGGCTCTCTCATCAGCACCTGCAGGTGCTCTGTGGCCGTCCTCATGTCACCTTTGCACCGGCCACAAATAGGAAATGTCTGGAGAGCTCATAACGCAACAATAAGCACCCAAATCAAGTCAAGTATGAAAACTTCTCATGTGTAAATATATGTGTTTTTGACGCTAATTTTTATAAAGCTAAGGGTCACTGAAGTAATCTAGGTGAAATACTCTTGTGGGTCCAACAGCAGGGTTCTCCTGACTTCGGACTTGAACCCATAACTCTTAGGTTAGACGTCTATCCTCTTAACCATCACACTGCTTGCTGGTCATGCTGTCTCTGTTTGATCTCTTGCATGCTTTTCTCTCCTTCGTTTGGCCTGTTCGTTCTGTTTAAAAAAATCAAAAGTGGGGGGAGGGGCGCATGCAGCGATGAAAGTTTTTGTTTTGCAGATGAAGGGACATAGAGGACGAAAGTCCCCCTCCCCCCCCCCAGGGCACCGGGCTTGGCTGCCTCGCTTTCTTGCCTCCGCCAACAACAGCTGCGCTAGAAGAGTTCTCCACCTGTAAAGGGCGCGCCCTCATCGCCCTACATCCTCATTAGATTAACGGCCTCCTTGCAGTATTTGTTCCAAAGACATTTTCACACATGGTGCCGACGTACCAGATGTTCGTGCGGCTGGGAGCGGGAAGCTCTGCCAACAGCAACGACAAAAAGGCGGCTAGAGGAAACGGCTTCCCGACCCTTTGCATGCAGCGCGGGCGCCTCATACGTGGAAAGTGAAAAGTGGAAAGTTTATGTCACTTTTCTCACGTCGGATTGGGGTTCAGCCTTCAGAAAGTGATGGCGTCACTCCCCTTTGAAGCCATAGGCTCAGTCTGTCACAGTGGCGTAACCTCTGATGCCGGAAACCGGCAGCGACCCATCGGTCGAGCTGCGTCCGTGCGCCTCTGGCAAAACCCTCCTGCGCCCGGGGAACACCCAGGCTGCCTGGTCGCTTCACATCCCAGCTCACTTTGAAGATCCGTCGCTTTCAAGGAGCCTCGGGAGACACAAAAGACTAATTGCGTGGCTCATTAGGGAGACATCGGGATGGATTTCGCTCGGAGGGCGAGATGTCAGAGCTGATCGTGTCGCCGCGTGAGCCGCCTGTGCCCACTTACATTTTCAGATGTCACGTACGCCTCCACATCGTCACAACAGGGAAAATGGTTCCCACGTGGTAACGCTATTTAAAAAAAAAAAAGCTGGATTGCTATTTCGCTGCTAATTAGCTTTCACCATCCGGCTTTCCTTCACACTGTAAGAAGTGAACCTCCTTTGCTTACAGTTAAATGTCAGGATTATGAAACACTGGAGAACAGGATGGGGGATGGTGACTGTTTCCACAGAGGTAGCCCCTGAGCGCAACATTAAGGATGGTCAAGCTACATAACCTCAACACAACAGTACACAGGACTGATGATAAACTACATATGCAATCTGAACACCATCAGTACACAACACCAAGGGTTAGTTATATAACCAACCTCGACACAACTGTACACAGCACAGAATGTTGGGGACATACCCAACCTCAACACAATACGTTGAAGGGTAGCCACACACACAACCCCAGCACCACAGAACATGGTATTAAGGGTGAATCATCTGTACAAGAAACAGCAACATAAAAATATACACCTGTATGACCGTGTAAAACTTAGTATGATTATAGTATATTTGCACTTTATAAACCAGACAACAGCAACATATATCCAGAGACACCAAAATAAACTGAGTTTATACCTAACTCTGGGATTGGCAACAAACTATTTATTGTCATGCAAAAAACAAAGAAAACAAATAAATGCATTTAAATGGACGCATGGATCGCATTTTAAAGCAGGTCATTCTAGCTTGGATGTTTCATCATCCCTGCAGCTTGATGCTCACATCCTGCCTGATGTCCCGCCTGCTGCAGAGCAATGCCGTTGACCTTTCAGAACATGCTTCATAGTTTCCTGCGACAAAAAGCAGGCCGGCAGAAATGCAGCATATGCCACGCTAACAGGCACAGAAATTTAGCAAAATATGCGCAGGCAGTTGCCGTTACACATCCTGGCTTATCTCGGTCTTAACAAAGCGCGTGTTTGCTGATATCGGGGGCCACCACACAGCCAGCCAGTCAACGACCTCGCAAGTAAACAAACGAACATCTCTCGGTCGCATTTCTGTTGCCGTGGCGTGTAACACGCCGACTGACATGTCGGTGGGTGGCCTTCGGCGTTCTCTGCCCTGCCAGAACAGATGGGTCATGCACAGCTGGCGCATTCCGCATTCCAGGCAGGAGGTTTTTAGAAACTTCGCCACCTCACTACAACGCCCATCTGCTAAGGCCCATCGGTAATACTGGGGCTTCACCGGAGCAGGAAGGGCGATTTCAGCCACACCGGAGGGACGGGAAGAGAGGGAAGGTTCCCTACCTGCGGCGACAAACTGGTCGGCCATGGTATTGTGACCAGGAGAAGCTGCAGCCTTGTACCCTGACCACGACTCACTGGGACACTGGTTCTGCACCCACTGTAGCTGGGTCAGGTGTTTATGGTAAGTGTAGGTGGCTCCGCCCCCCATGTCATTCTCGCAACCGCAACAGGAAACCACGAGGCGATCTGTCAGGGGCCTGATAAGCACACCACCACACCCAACTGATCCCCCCTTCAAATATAGAAAAAAAAGCATGAGTCAGGGTGGGACATCCAATGCATGACATCCCCACAGAGAAGGACCCTGGGGGTGGGAGTGTGGAGAGGCGTCCGGGGGTTATGACTCTCCTTTTACATGTGGCAATGAAGAATCAGTGTGGATGAAGTAAATGGGCTTGGACTCATAGGACTTTGACAGAAGGAACCATCAAAGAGGACGTCACCGATCTCATAGTCTCGGGTTGGACGTTCATGTTGCATGTGTGCATGCACAGTCTTCCTAAGCGTAACATCTTCCCCTCGTGTCACATGACTCTCCTAGGCGACCCGCCCGACTGGCAGAGGCGGAGAGCATCATGGCGTTACCACAGCAACCCGCGCTCCAGGCTCAGTTATCCATTCTCATTCCTGCAAACCCATATCTAGGACGGCTTATGATCTCGTGTCTCATCCCGTGACCCATTTACACTGCGAGGCTTTTTTGTTTATTTTTTTTCCCCAGCCGGCGAGACCCAGTGAGGTAAAACCATGATCCCAGCACACTCACGGCCGGTTTGCTGTTGGCATGGAAACGAGAGAGGTGTAGGGGAATGACGGGGGAGGGTGGGGGGGGCACTATCTTTCTTCTTTGCATGTCCCTCCTCCGCCGGAGTGTCTGAAGCTGACTGGTGTCCCGCTGTTAATGCCAATATGCTTTTTGGTTCCCCGGAGTGGCGAGTCAGTGTCAGCGTACGTCTCCGACCCGATCCACGGCGTTAACGGCAGCTCAGGCTGCCTGGGTTCCAGCCCGTGTGCAGACAGCCACCTGCTCCGTGCGGGTCACACTTTACATGAGGGGGCACAAATAGTATAGCATTATGCTATTACTCATGTATTAATTAACCACAAACTAAGTCTGAGTTACATACTGTTCTCATGTTAATACATCATTAATCAATCATGATACATATTTTATCAAGCAGTTACTATATTTGTGACTCAAATTCTGTAAGTTTTTGTGAACTACTGAAGGAGGTTAAATACTGATCTCATGTTTGTTCATCATTAATGAATCATGACACAACCTTTATCCCAAGAAGTTACTATATTTGTTACTATGTGTTAATTCTGTGAACTATAAAGGAACTAAGGAACTACTGAAGAAACAAGTCATGAATAACATAAGTGACATACTGGTCTCATGTTTGTTCATCATTAATGAACCGTGACGTATCTTTTATCTCAAGTAGCGACTGCGTTTGTTCACAAATTGTTCATGATTTTTACTTCAGTAGTAACTGAGTTATTACTAAGTATTTGTGCCCTGTCACCCATGAATGCTCTACGGGCCAAAGTTGATGTCTCTTCCGTGAGACGAGACGGAGTGGAAACAACCATGTAATCCAATTGCAAGCCAGACTCTCATCCTTCTCACTACAAACATGAGAGCTCACTAACGCCCCCTAAGGGCAGTCTGGGTGTCTCCTGCCTGCTAGCCTCCACCATTGTTTTGTGTTTTGTTCCTCACTACTCTGAAACATTGGCAGGAAACTCAAAGGAGCGCAGGGGCTGAGGGTGATTTCTGTCGCTGGGTAAATGAGAGAGGCAGTGAACTAAAACAGAATTCTTTGTTAATTTTTCTTTGTAAATGCAAAACCGTGGGACAGAGACCCTGCAGCCGACGGGACCAGGTCTTGCTTTTCTCTCACATTATTTGCATAGCAGTACAGATACTTGAAAGCCTTGTGATTATTTCGGGGAACTACAAAATAAATAAATAAATAAATCTTGGTGACGGAGCTGTAATCATTTTCAAAGCTATCTCCCGGTATCCTTGATAATGACCGACTCTGCTCTACACCCCTCTGATGAAGCTCCGTTATACACTCAGAATAGCACAACAGTACACAATTGTGCTGATTTGTTGAACTGGAAAAGGCTCCGATATCCATTTAGAATCCACATCAAAAGGCATCTTGTAAATGATCAAAGGCCTGTTTTTGTAATCAGACGTTGCGCTGTGGGACTCTTGGCGCCACCTTGTGGCCGACCAAATGAACGCAAGTCATTTAAAAAAATCTGCGTCAGTCACGTTTAATCAAAACAAAGGAATACGGATTTCTTTTGTGAAAGATACCATTTGTTATTCAGACAGCTAAAGAAACAGTAATTACGTTACATTTATACACGTTTACATAAATTGCATGTAGCGCGAAGTATTCATTTGGAAATAAGGTGATGTTGCAGTCAGGCGACTTAAAACGGCCGCATGGTCCAGTGTAGGACAGGCAGTTACAGTAACAAAACTGCACAGCTGTCGAAACCACAGCAGACTGACTCAGGCCCAGCAAAAAAGGGGAACGTCTTAAGGGGGTAACATATTAGAAATGCCACCTTATACATATTGATTTCAGGGGAGCAGATGAAGGTATAACTACTACCCCCCCCGGGAAACTTTATGGGGAAATATTAAAATACCATATGCCATGGTATAATATCTAGACGGTTTGACGGTCTGTGAAAAAGTGAGAGTAGACACAGATGAGCAAAAATACATCAGAAAATATTTTGATCCAATTTACGCAATTATTTATATGAAGTCAAATGCAAATTAAATACAATTTTGTATTTAAAATACATATTTTAATTACATGTATCAGAAATATTGCTGGCAGTAAAATTTACCAACCCAGGGGGAGAGGGGGTTCTGGCGGTGGTAGAATTTGCCGACTGATTGGGGGGTTGGACTGCAGCCGCTGAGTAGCAGAATGACAGATTTCCGGGGCGTCGCGCGTCATTGGCGGGTGTCTGGGAGCTGCTGCCAATTTGCGGGAGACTTACGGAACTTCTGGGAGGGGTGGGAGGGCTGACATGTTCCCACTCATGCCATCAGTTCTAGTCATCGGATTAGGCGACACAGGCAGGCGCCCAGGCATCTCCTGAGGAGGCCCCGACTTAACAAGTCAATTCCTATGGTGCCATGTGGACATCGACCAGCACTGCACGCACTGCACGCACTGCACGCCATGTGCTTTCAGGGCGGGTGAAACGCCACGCGTCTCTTACAGTGCGGTCGGTGCCGACGCCTGAGATCTCCGCGGTCTCGGCGGAGCGGACAAACCTCGAAGGGGTTGGCAGAGTGTGCTGCACTGGAGCTACCCAGCGCTGAGGTGCCGCTGCCATGCTGCTCAGAGGGGAGCCGAGCCGAGTGGCAGATATGCAGCGGTATGAAAATAGGGCTCAGTGCGGCGCTCTGGGTGCGTCTGTGCGCGGCTCAGCAGGCGCGTAAAGGCAGAGGCCTGCACTTCCACTGCGTTTGGCAGCGGCGGGAAGCACAGTGCAGCCTGCGTGTACCCAGGCGTAACAGGTGTGTGTCAATGCCAGACCGTGCCGGGAAGCTGCCAGACAGCGGCCCGACGACTCCCGCCCCCCCACACACACCGTGGCTCTGCACACATCTCCTGGGGACAGTCTCACATCCCAGACAGGCTCCACGCTCAGCCTAAGGGCCTCTCTCTGTGGTACGGCAGCTTCTTCATCGGACTCGGATAATCCAGCCATCCATCTTTCCTGCAGCCGCTTCTCACGTGCAGGGACGCGCTGGCACGGCTCGCGACGCTCATTTACGTTATAGCACCCGGAGGCCCCCGAATCCAGTGTTCTGCCAGTGCTACTCTAAAACGGAACACTGCATTAAGATTCTGCGATTTTATCGTTCTTTCCGATCACGTTAAGGAAATACTGGCGTCACCTAACGACAAATATTTCTATGACATGCACTGGGCTGTATTGTACAGAGAGGGGCTCGCAGTCTCACTAACGGGACGGTAACTGGCACACAGAATCGTGTCTCTTCACGCACTGAGCTGTGTCACACTAAGCGTGTAGTTCCAGTTCGGCTGCGAGCTTGTTGGCACAGCTCGTGTTTTTGAGGAGAGCCCGTCACGTGCAGCCAATCACATCGCTTCCGGAGGCTCCTCCCTCTGCTCCTAATATCATGGTTAATTGATAGTAATATACAGTATACACCTTACAGGTTGCCAGACCTTGCAGCTGAACATAAAATTTTAAGATGAACAGGTTAATGTAACCTTTCTGAGCAGCATAATAGCAAACCCTCTCCTGGGAGTTGAACCCACAACCCTTCCTTTGTGCCGTAGTGAAGCAGAGTTTCGGAAAATGTTACTGAAGCCCGGGTGTGGGAGGACAGAACGCGCACGGCGTTTGCAACATTCGTGCTGGGCGGAACAAACCAAATGACGAGCATCGGTGTGTTCCCCTTGGGGGGGGGAGGGAGCCATTTTCTTTCTGCTTGCTGTCGCTGCCGAGGTGGGGTCTGCGTGAGGATTTTGGAGCATCCAGTGCCAGCAGGGCAGTGGGAGGGTGGCTTTGGGTCGGCTTGGCGCCCCCCCGCCCCCCTCCAGCAGACGTGCCCCACCGGGCCGCTCGGCGCTGGCTGCCGTAAAATGCCTAACAGCCTGCCTTTGTTTGGTTGCCATTTTAGTGCCGCCGCTTTAAGCAATTTTCCCTCTAATCAAGGGGATCATGTGACTTTCTGCATGAGGTGGCAGAGCTCTGACTGATATCAAGTGCGCGTGTGTGAGTGTGAGTGTGTGTGTGCGGGCGTGTGCTCGCGAGGGGCAGAGAGAAGGACAGAGATTGCACCGTGGGGGTGCGGTGGCTTGGGGGGGCTCCGGAGCTTTGTACTTTTACAGATTTGCCTCAACATCGGCGTACATCCACTGACTGAGTTTTTACCACAATCATTCTAATTACGATTCGTTGGCTCTGAGTGAAATGTGGCACACCCGCCCACACACACACACACATACTCACACACACACGCACACACACACGCACACACGCTCACACACCCGCCCACACACACACACACACGCACACACACACGCTCACACACACACACACACACACACACACGCTCACACACACACACACACACGCTCACACACCCGCCCACACACACATGCTCACACACACGCTCACACACCTGCCCACATGCTCACCCACATGTTCACACTCACTCTCACACGCTCACACACACCTGCCCACACATGCTCACCCACATGTTCACACTCACTCTCACACGCTCACACACACCTGCCCACACATGCTCATCCGCATGCTCACACACAAGCTCACTCACACTCACCCTCACGCTCACACACATGTTTACACTCACGCTCACACACATGTTTACACTCACGCTCACACACATGCAGCAGTGCGATGTTCCCGCCCCAGCGGAGATCACAGTGCCGCCTTCCTGTCCTGTATGATGTCATTTGAGCGTCGCATGTCTGGAGCAAAGCCTCCCAAACATGCACACACACACACACACACACACAGCGCTCTGTCCGTGCACAACCCACATGGGAAAGGGGGCGGGGCCCACTCCCTCTCTCCCCCCCTCCATCTGAGCACGGGAATGTAAACAAACCTGACTTCAAACGGGGCCTGTGCTGGGAGTCGGGGCTTATGCCACGGGGGCAGCATGCAGGGATCGGCGCTCCACAAACAACAGCTCGGGCTCCATGGTGAATTGGACAGGGACACGGAAAAACAGACTCATCTCGGCTCCAGGAGCAAAGGCCGCCCCTTGGGGGGGGGGCTGGACGAGCGGCGCGCCTCGCAAAAACAAGAGCAGGGGATAAGAGCGTAGTCCACATGCACGGAACGAGGGAATGTGAAAAACGGCAGGCTAGAGGGAGAAACGCCTCTCTCTGTCTTCCCTCTGTCTTTCCCTCTCTTTTCCTTTCACGCTCTCTCGCTCCCTGCTTCGCCCTCCTTATGTGCTGCTCCCAGAAAGAGAGAGAGAGAAAGAGAGAGAGAGAGAGAGAGAGAGACGAGGCAAGAAAAAACAAATCGAGGATCACACATGTCCGTGGAAATTTCCATGACTGAGTTCTTGAAATATGCACCCTAGTGCACGTATTCGCCTTGATTTTAAACACAAGCTACCCCCCCAACCTCTGCCCCCCCCCCACCCCCCGGCACTACCATATACACACACGCAAAATGCTGGCCTGTTTATCGGCTTCAAAGCAGGAACTCGGCCCGAGATAAGGATCGGGCTGCGGAGCGTCTGAAGCTCCCTGCCAGTCTAGGTCTGGACTCAGGGGGTCCGGGGGATCGGGGGGGGGTCCGGGGGGTCGTCCCATGCCACTAAATGTGTGACTGGCCATGCGATTGGGCCCCTTGCACTCAGTCACCTAATCGACGCATTTAGCGGAAACGTCGCCAGACACGATGCTAAACATGCTCCTCTCACTCGACGCGTCCCTTTCCCGCACCCCAAAGACATGGAACGAGCACCAGCGGTCGGGGGGGCGGGGGCGGACGCCACCACAGCCGAGAGCGGTGGTAAAGACGTCCCTGTCTCACACGCCTCGTCAGCCGCATCTAATGCCAGCGCATTATGGCCCATCGCAATAGTTGCGTTGCCAGCTCACAATTCGACGCGTGGGATGCCGCCAGCGGCTGCGCCGGCCTCGTGCATGTAGACACTGCTCTGAGAGTGCCCAGTGCCCGGCAACAGTTCTGGCCGCTTCTTCCCTTGGCTTATGCCACCAGTATTGCCCGACAATGCCAAGAATGGCCCTCACACGTCATCAGGAACTGCTGTCATCAGGAACCTCCAGCGATGATTGGGACTCTGTGACAAGTCCCGCCTCATCGAGCCATATGGGTCGAGAATGTGGACACAGGCTATTATGGCATGGCATTGGCAACTGCAGTCAGGCACAAATCTCACCCCCATGTGCAGGACGTCCATCCCATAATTCCTACTTCAGTCACTGCCCAGAAGTTTTAGCAGAAGCTTAAGAAGTCGGTGAGGGGTCACCTATAGAATCCTGGGCTCATTTTTGGCAAAACAGAAGACTGGGGGAGGAGAGGAGATGAAAACTATCCATGCAGAGACGATCAGGAGCAAAAGAAGAAGATGGCAGCTTGTCTCAGATCTAGACGATGAAGGAGGTTTTCAAGACCAAGCTGAGATTTTCCCTTTGGATGTCAGTGTCAGATTTGGCAGCAAGACAGAAATGGAATAGAACAGTTTGTCTCTGTCTGCAAAAAATGTTTCCTGACACCCGTCAATTGCCTTTAACGTATTTCAGAAGATGAGGAGGGGAACTTGAGGCTGCCAAAGGCCATCTGATCAGTTTGGGTTTTGTTGCAGATCCCAAGGTTGAAGAAATGACTTTGTTTCTCTGTCACCTTGCCACTTCCTGTCCTGGAGGAGCAGTAGATCTGCCGGCCACATGTTGGTCATACGGTCCCCCCCCCTTGTGTCCCCTGGGCTACGTTCAGACAGCCAGCAGTAGCACACAAACAACACATTGCCTGAGCGAATCAGACCAAAAACAAATCATTCACCAAACAAAGATGATCCATGTTTCTCTGGGGCCCTATCAGTACCCTATCAATGCAGTTAATGTGGTGATGATAAGCGACAGATCATAACAGCCCTGAAAACGTGCAAGCCTGCAATGAACAGCTCCGGCCTGTTGGAGGCGCTGTTGTATCCCGAGGTATGCTGTGGCTTTCTTCGCCATTCCCACCTGCCACCTTGTAGCCCCAGCAATCGACTGCAAGCCACAACTCTGGTCAACCTCAACCTCAGAATTACTCCCTTACCAGTTTGAGGGAACCAACCCCCAAATGACCCCCCCCCCCACCCACCCGCCAACCCCATACTCCCAAAACTTCTTCAACCTTAGTAAAGGGTAGCACATCTGATTACGGGCCCCCACTTTGAGAACCTCTGGTGCCACTGGAGGTCCTCCCTCAACGTGCCCGCTCGGCATCCGCGGCGCCACAAGCTGACAGTACCAGCCACGCTAGGATAACTTTCACCACCCCGTGCCACCGCCGCAGCCGCCCGCGACCTTTCCTTCGCTCTGCTCTCATCCCTTTGTCCATTTCCCTGACTGCTTGCCCGTGCCCCCGAAAAATGAGCAGGAATAGAACGTCACACACAAAGAACAAGCCGCCGGGCGGCGAGAATCTGCATGCAGACCAAAACAGTTACATTTATTACACGCACAACACCCCCCCCCCCCATTGCCACGAAAAAAGGCAGTCAGAAAAACCTCCAGAGCGTCGGCGGCGATGCCAGCGGAGCCCGAGGCGGAGCGGCGAGACGGCAGCACTTACCGGGACACGCACAGCCTCCCACCGACATCTTCTCACATGTTTGTCCCCACTCTGAAAGGAATGACTGCGGTCTGTCCGCTCACCGCTCACATGGGCTTCTCCGGAGCACCAGTGAACGGCAGGGAGAGGAGAGGAAGGTGGGCTGTGTGGGGCAGGAGGGGGGGGGGATGGGAGTGAAGAAGGGGGGAGAAAAAAAAGGAATAAAACAAAGAAAGGAGAGCTTGGAGAGGCAGGAAGAGGGGAATTATATTCCTGTACGGCTAGCTGTGCCTCTGGCTCATTAGCATGCAAATTGCCACACGGGTGGGAGGAGAGTAATCCGAGAGTGACAGAGAGGCAGAGTGAGCGCGTGCGGGAGAGAGTGACCGAGAGCGAGTGAGCGAAGAGAGGGAGAGAGAGAGGCTTGTCAAAGTGACCCGTGAGACAGATTTCAGAGAATAACAGCCATGTGATGAACCTTCTCTTTTTTAAAGATGTACTGGCTATTTTTCGGACCCCGTGGGGGGCTGTTTTTGGTGAGGGGGGGGGACTGTGACGTTATTGTTGTTCCTGGAGCCTGTCGCGCAGCTCACCCTTTCAGGAGTGAACTGCTACGTCGCCTCCTGCATGACTGCTCCCTGCCCCCCCCCCCCGACACACACACCCCCCCCTTCCTCGACTCTCCCATTTCAGTCACTCCCCCCGTCTCTCTCTCTCTCACTTACCCTCTGGTATTTTCTGCAGTTCTGTCGCACGGCGGAGCGAGTAGGCTTGTTAACGACGGCGTGCGGATGGGATTTGAAGGATACGGGGGAAACTCCCGCATGCAGGAAAAAACGAAACTCACCGACGGAGCTAGACAGGCGGAAGGAGAAAAGGGGAGGATTTCTCTACCTTCTTAGTCCCCCCTGCCTCCCGATACTCCAGAATACCACTGGCGTTTTACCCCTAAAACATCCCCAGGTCATGTGAGATCCCCCCCCCCCACCCATGCGTACTGGCCAGCTGACCCTGCTGGTCACTCTTATCTCCGACCTGATTGATTCCTGATTGGCCGCAGCGCTGCCCTTGCCCCCCCCCCCACCACTGAAAGTCCCTCACTCAGCGGTCCTCTGGGATGGCTCATCCACCATAAATGTACATGCGCCCACTGCTTCAGGGTCTGAGTCAAGGCAAGAATCTGGGGGGGGGGGGGGGGCTTTTACAGACGCCGTCCAGCTGGCGTGGGATAACTGTGTGGCACACTTTGGCCAAAATGACCTGAAAGAAACACCTCAATATCGATCTGTAGTACTATTTCATTAGATCCGTTCGCAGGTCATCTGACTGTCAGCCTTAACAAATGCAAGCCAACGGACCATCCAGCGTCCAGGCTTTGGGGCTTAAAAACATTCGCTGGGCATTTCCTGTGGGCTTCAGAGCGTTTAGTGAAACTAAAGAAAGGCTGGAAGAGAGTGGTGAATAAAGAGAGACACCAGGGGGTTTTGAGCCACACGCTGCCCCTGTAATACGCCGGCAATCGTGCAAGACCGCCGACTCCGTGATCGAACCTCCTCTCGTCGCCGTGTGCCGGAAAAAAATGGCGGGAAGCAGCCACCGTATCCGTCCCCCCACCACCTTCGTTCCCCCGCGGCTCTGTTCCGACGCCGGCTTCTCCCTGACTGCCTGCGGATGTCGAGAAGACAGAAGCCGGCGCGCAGTGTTGGAAGTCAGTCTCTGGCTGTGATCTAACAAACACGCGGTGACGTTCCACCAAACCTGCCAGAGGCTTGTGTGCGTCTAGCAGGATGAACTGCAGCTCAGACATCCAGAAAAACAGGGCTGCCCCAACCACGAGAATTTACCGGAAAGCGGGGGCGTCGGCTCCGAGTTTCCAGCTGGCCAGTCCGCTCACCTCCAAACGGCCCCTTCATTGTACTTTGCCCACTTTTTTGTGGTGTCGCAAACCTGGGAGACTCTGCCAACCTGCATTTAAACCTGCTGGTTAAAATGAAGGTCTCATTCACTGCTGCATGTACTGGGGCGTTTTCTGTACCTAAAATGCCTTCACAGCAAAATCTTGGCAGTTTAACTTCAGTCCTGTGCACTGCTTGTAACATCTGAAGATGAACTTGACAGTGGGGGAAAAAACGATTGCAGGTTTTTCATTCTGGATTTGTCTGCATTCCTGTTTACCAATTTTATAAGCTAAAGGCTCATTAAGGCTTAATGCCGGCTGGCTGTCTCTCTAGCCGAGATGCTTGTGTTTCAGCTGCACCTGAGCGTGCGCGGTGAGCGCATTAAAGACAACGGAACTCCTAAACCTCGTGTTTTTACAGAAACTCGGTGTTGGGCTGGAAGCGGGGGCTTATGGGAAGTCACGCCCTGTATTGTGTCCATCCAGTCTTTGCCCCCTGGCATGGAAAATGTGCTGCTGTTCATGCACGTTTTTACCAAAGAGCTGTCAATCTCCCTTCGCCCGCTTTTTCGTCTGAGGGATATCTGCTTGAGGCCCACATGTACTAAGCGTTAATAATTTGAACTCCTATAGCCCTGCGAATATCGAACGACTCCTGCCAGCTTAAACAGACGACTAGCCGTCTCTCGCTCTCTCTCTTTGTGCCGCCTCTCTGGAATCCTCCTTTCCTGCTTCCCGTCGGATCGGTCTTCTCCACGTCTTGACATGCTTTTAAGATTCTGATGGCGTCCTCCTTCAGAAACATCTCCGCGGTTTGCGAAGCCGCCAGGGTTCAGCCCCGGGTCACGCATCACACGTCCGCGGGAGAGCGAGCGCTGCATTCTGCTGCACGCCCGTCTCCCCGCTCGCACCTGCCCGTCTCCGCCTCCCTCCCTCCATGATTCCCGCTCCCCCTGGTCTCCTCTCCCTCGGCCCTGACAAAGGACGGCGGGTCAAGCAATCAGCCGAGTCGGCCGGGCCGAGTCAGAGTCGTGGGGCTCGCGAACACACGCACACCCGGCGTGAGGCATTTTGTGTCACAGGCGCCGGTAAGACGCTGAAGGTAAAGTGAGGTTTCAGCTGCCAGCATTTCCCTGTGAGGAAACTCACCGTCGCGGAACAGCGCACAGCTATGAGGATATAGTGAAACGTCACAGACGCCACATCCTCTGATCAGCCACCATTGTTATTATTTATCTTTATTTATATCTGGGTGAATTCCAGCATTGTGCTATATTGTCCCCTGGGGGCGAACCCTTCTTTGCGCGCTGTATTTTGACGTACGTCTTGCAAAAGAAATGAAAGAGGAAAGGATGAAACTGGGGGGGGGGGGGAGGATAACAGGAGGAGGCGGGAAACGGAGGATCCGCGCGCACTAACGACAGCGCCGAGTCTGAGAAACTTCTCCAGCAGACATACCCGGAGAGGACACTGTCGCCATGGCAACGGCAGAGCAGCGACGAGAACCAGCCGCGCGAGGCTGGAGTGTGTGAGCGTGAGCGCGCCGCATTATTCCGCCCGAGCTCGCTGGAAAGCGGCGGCCCGGGAGCAGCCAGCCGAGAAGGCCAGCGGGCGCCAGCCATCCCATTAACTCCACGTCTCCTGGAGCGGCGGAGGCCTGCTCGCCCGCGGGGGCCCCTGCGAGGGTGGGAGGCGGCCTGCCGGCTCTCCGTGCGGCCCGTCTTGGATGGGACAAGACCGAGTGCTACAAGCACCCATTTACGTGGGACCCCAGGGTTTCGTGGCCCCCTGTTGGCTGTGAACTGCCACTACACCAAAAAGAAAATAAACACTTGTTTAGGAGATGCTGAAGCAGCATGTTCTGCTAACCAGCTAGCTAGCTACCATCTTCTGAATTATCTGGGTGGGGGGTGGGGGCAGGGACCCCCCAAAGTGTTTTTTTTTTTTGAGTCCACCCACATACCCACAGTTTCGACTAATTTCTGCGTGGTCATTTCACAACTCTAATTTAGCACCTTTTGAATGTAATGAAGTAGTGCTAGCTTAAACTTTATTTATTTAGCAGGTGCTTTTATCGAAAAAGATGTCTGCTAATTAAGAAATCCCTGCAGCAATGGGGGTTAATGGCCTGGCTATGAAATCATTCCATCCACCCTGGGATTCAGGCCTACAAGCAAATAATTCAGGCCTACAAGCAAATAATTCAGGCCTACAGGCCTCTAATTACAGCATCCCGTTCCAGTGAGCCACACACCATAGCTGGTATTCAAACCCAGAAAGTACTGTATACTAGACTGGCACTATGTCCAGTTAAGCCACGACCCCCGCGTGGCATGCATGTGGGGCTGCATGTGTCTCGCGCCTTGCAGTTAAGTGACGTTACGTAATGAGGAAATCTGTGCTCTGCAGCCCCCCCCCCCCCACTAACGAGCTGCATTATTAATGTCAGATTGTATTACTGTGCCATGGAGGACCTGCTGAAATACCTGCCGCAGATGTCCGCAGAGTGAAGGTGTGTCGGTCCGGCCGGGCCGCCTCCACTGCAGCATCGCTCGCCGCCTGGCCCTCCTGCTTTCAGCCACGTCCTTCTTTTCCTGGAAGGTAAAAAAAGAGGGATGAAGAGAGGGATGAAAAGGCTGCCTGCAGCACCACTTTCCAAGGCGTCAAATAACCGGAAGCTCTGCGGTAAGATGACAAACATCCACAGCCGCTGGTAATGATGTGCTGTGATGTATAAACTCATAGCTACTGGTGTAGCCAGAATCGGGGCGATGTTATTTACAGCAAAGACAAATTATCCTAAAATACCGATTCAGCAAAAAGCGCAGTCAGAGGGGGAAGAGTAACATTAATGCAGACAGTGCTGAATAATGACCTGGTGACATGTATGATTTGGCCTTCATCCATCCATCCATCCATCCATCAATCAATCCATCTATCCTTCAAACCATCCATCCATCAATCAATCCATCCATCCATCAATCAATCCATCCATCCATCCATCCATCCATCCATCCATCCATCCAAATGCTTATCCATTATAGGATGGTAGTGCCTGGTGCCTGAGGACTCCCTGGAATGCCGAACAATGCCAGGGCACAGCCTCTCACACACTTTGGCCAGTTAATGGCACCGATCAGCCTAACAGTGTGAGTTTGGACTGCGGGAGGAAGCTGGAGAAAAGCCACACAACACACAGAGAGCAGGTAGATATGCGCACACACACCAACCTGGGCTTATATCTTTGTGGGGACCATCCATTGATTTCTATGGGCATAACCCTAATCCCAGCAATAACACCCTTAACCCCTACCCAACCATACGTGACCAAACAAAATGCAAGATTTTTGTTGTGTTTAGTTTTTTGATTGCAGTCACAGATTATTATAAAAATGAATTTCCCCTTGTAGGGACCGAAAAACAGGTTTTTATCACATTGTGGGGACATTTGGTCCCCACAATGTAATGTATATCTGACCCGTACACACTCACACACACACACACACACACACACCCAGTTCAGGGGAAGGGAGGCAGTTTTGATTTTAAAAGGCCAACATATTTTCAAGTTTTTATTGTGTTGAGACAGTGAAATGCTTATGGGCACAGGAGGGGGGGGGGCAGGTATGGGGGGAGGACAATGGGACAAACAGCAGTGCGATAAGAGACAAGACAGAGCAAGACAAAAGACGGGAATATACAAGAAATACATGGTGCATCGGGGAAGGACATGCAAACAGCCACAAAGGTAGATGGCACTGATAAAGTTCACAGCAGAACGGCAGCGCGGCCCAAAATACCTGCCCCTGTTTCTGCAGGAGGCCGTGCGGAGCACAGACCTGCCCGTATCGGAACATCTCATATCACAGCTATCTCAGCGTTACCCGGGAGCGCTGCCATCTTGCCGGCCCAGCGCTGATCGCTCAGCGTCGCCCGGGAGCGCTGCCATCTTGCCGGCCCAGCGCTGATCGCTCAGCGTCGCCCGGGAGCGCTGCCATCTTGCCGGCCCAGCGCTGATCGCTCAGCGTCGCCCGGGAGCGCTGCCATCTTGCCGGCCCAGCGCTGATCGCTCAGCGTCGCCCGGGAGCGCTGCCATCTTGCCGGCCCAGCGCTGATCGCTCAGCGTCGCCCGGGAGCGCTGCCATCTTGCCGGCCCAGCGCTGATCGCTCAGCGTCGCCCGGGAGCGCTGCCATCTTGCCGGCCCAGCGCTGATCGCTCAGCGTCGCCCGGGAGCGCTGCCATCTTGCCGGCCCAGCGCTGATCGCTCAGCGTCGCCCGGGAGCGCTGCCATCTTGCCGGCCCAGCGCTGATCGCTCAGCGTCGCCCGGGAGCGCTGCCATCTTGCCGGCCCAGCGCTGATCGCTCAGCGTCGCCCGGGAGCGCTGCCATCTTGCCGGCCCAGCGCTGATCGCTCAGCGTCGCCCGGGAGCGCTGCCATCTTGCCGGCCCAGCGCTGATCGCTCAGCGTCGCCCGGGAGCGCTGCCATCTTGCCGGCCCAGCGCTGATCGCTCAGCGTCGCCCGGGAGCGCTGCCATCTTGCCGGCCCAGCGCTGATCGCTCAGCGTTACCCGGGAGCGCTGCCATCTTGCCGGCCCAGCGCTGATCGCTCAGCGTTACCCGGGAGCGCTGCCATCTTGCCGGCCCAGCGCTGATCGCTCAGCGTTACCCGGGAGCGCTGCCATCTTGCCGGCCCAGCGCTGATCGCTCAGCGTTACCCGGGAGCGCTGCCATCTTGCCGGCCCAGCGCTGATCGCTCAGCGTTACCCGGGAGCGCTGCCATCTTGCCGGCCCAGCGCTGATCGCTCAGCGTTGCCCGGGAGCGCTGCCATCTTGCCGGCCCAGCGCTGATCGCTCAGCGTTGCCCGGGAGCGCTGCCATCTTGCCGGCCCAGCGCTGATCGCTCAGCGTTGCCCGGGAGCGCTGCCATCTTGCCGGCCCAGCGCTGATCGCTCAGCGTTGCCCGGGAGCGCTGCCATCTTGCCGGCCCAGCGCTGATCGCTCAGCGTTGCCCGGGAGCGCTGCCATCTTGCCGGCCCAGCGCTGATCGCTCAGCGTTACCCGGGAGCGCTGCCATCTTGCCGGCCCAGCGCTGATCGCTCAGCGTTACCCGGGAGCGCTGCCATCTTGCCGGCCCAGCGCTGATCGCTCAGCGTTGCCCGGGAGCGCTGCCATCTTGCCGGCCCAGCGCTGATCGCTCAGCGTTGCCCGGGAGCGCTGCCATCTTGCCGGCCCAGCGCTGATCGCTCAGCGTTGCCCGGGAGCGCTGCCATCTTGCCGGCCCAGCGCTGATCGCTCAGCGTTGCCCGGGAGCGCTGCCATCTTGCCGGCCCAGCGCTGATCGCTCAGCGTTGCCCGGGAGCGCTGCCATCTTGCCGGCCCAGCGCTGATCGCTCAGCGTTACCCGGGAGCGCTGCCATCTTGCCGGCCCAGCGCTGATCGCTCAGCGTTACCCGGGAGCGCTGCCATCTTGCCGGCCCAGCGCTGATCGCTCAGCGTTACCCGGGAGCGCTGCCATCTTGCCGGCCCAGCGCTGATCGCTCAGCGTTGCCCGGGAGCGCTGCCATCTTGCCGGCCCAGCGCTGATCGCTCAGCGTTACCCGGGAGCGCTGCCATCTTGCCGGCCCAGCGCTGATCGCTCAGCGTCGCCCGGGAGCGCTGCCATCTTGCCGGCCCAGCGCTGATCGCTCAGCGTCGCCCGGGAGCGCTGCCATCTTGCCGGCCCAGCGCTGATCGCTCAGCGTCGCCCGGGAGCGCTGCCATCTTGCCGGCCCAGCGCTGATCGCTCAGCGTCGCCCGGGAGCGCTGCCATCTTGCCGGCCCAGCGCTGATCGCTCAGCGTCGCCCGGGAGCGCTGCCATCTTGCCGGCCCAGCGCTGATCGCTCAGCGTCGCCCGGGAGCGCTGCCATCTTGCCGGCCCAGCGCTGATCGCTCAGCGTCGCCCGGGAGCGCTGCCATCTTGCCGGCCCAGCGCTGATCGCTCAGCGTCGCCCGGGAGCGCTGCCATCTTGCCGGCCCAGCGCTGATCGCTCAGCGTCGCCCGGGAGCGCTGCCATCTTGCCGGCCCAGCGCTGATCGCTCAGCGTCGCCCGGGAGCGCTGCCATCTTGCCGGCCCAGCGCTGATCGCTCAGCGTCGCCCGGGAGCGCTGCCATCTTGCCGGCCCAGCGCTGATCGTTGAGGTAATATTGGTGCCCTCAGACAACACGAGACAGCCCAGAATTCGAGTGTCCGGGGATTTTTTTCTGTCTCTCTATTTTATATTGAGGCCCTGGAAATAGTAAAAGAGGGTGAGGAAGAGGAAGGGCAGGCAGGGCGCTTGGGACAGAACTTCCTGGTGGTGCTTCCTGTGTGGCCGTAGTCGCTGTGTGAGTCCCGGCAGGGGACACGGAGCTGGCAGCGGCTGACACACATTCTGCAAGGTCACTCAGCCCTTCTGACTCGTATTTGTCTCCAAAGACACTCTGTCCCCCTTTTTCCGTGAGTTTTATCTCCTCTGGACCTGTAGCTTGGCTCCCGGAGGCGGAGTCACATGGTCGGCTAAACTCTCTGATGTAACGGCGGCTGTGGTGTCGGCACGGCGACGGGGTCGCATCGCTCCTGGGTTAACGCTCCCGCGGGGCCTATGAAAGGAAACCAGCCCGGCTCTGACCAAATTTTGGGGTTCCGGCAACGCTGAGGAGGAGGTCTGTAGGGGACATGCTGCCTAGCTGCCAGGCAAATTCCCAAAGTCACCCGCAGGAGTAGCCTGGGACAACGCAGGCAGCGAGTCAACAAAGAGACGAGAGAATAACACCTAGAGGGGAGATCTGAGAGGCGCTCTGTGCTTTTACTGAAATGACAAAGGGTTAGGGGTATGAAACTGACTTTGGGGTTGGGGGGAGGGGGTTGGTGTAAGACCCTGAGGTGCAGATACTCACACTCACCCTAGGGGGCGGCGTGTAGCTTGGCGATTTACGCCGAACTGCCTGTGATCAGAAGGGCGCTAGTTCTAATCCCATTCTTGGCAGAGCAGTCACAATGTATCTGTTAGGCCCGTAAGCGAGGCCTTTAACCTCCCGATAAGCACCTCTGGGGTTGCTAGACGGAAGCTTTGCTCTCACCTCCGTATGTAAGATGTGAGGAAGTCTTAGAAAAAAAAGAGCAAGATGGGAAATGTGGAAAAGAACACACATTCTGAGATACCTGTTCTTGTGCAAATGGCAAATAAAGTTTAATTTCATTTGCCGCATGCTTTCATGGGGGAGCAGCCTCTCACTGGAAGGGCTGGCCCTAGTTTGGACTCTTACTCCAAAATCAGCGCTGGGGTGTCTACGATTTAACTGGACATCTTACAGTTTTCCTTTACTTTTTTTTTTTTTAAACTGAGAATTTCCTGAAACACCCCAGGGAAGCACCATTGCCCAGCACACGGCTGTGATTACCCCCCCGCCCCCCCCCCCAGCTTGTGCACCATAGTTAGTCTCTTAACCAGCATGCTTAAGGCTGCCCCACTTTACGGCAGCGAGCAGAGGGTAACCGTAGAAACCGTGCCAGTGAGCCGCAGTTAAGCTCGCAAAAGGGGATGCTGGAGACCCCCTGCACAGTGACGCGGGGGGGGGGCAGCCTTTGCTCTATGCCTTGCTGGGTGCCCCAGTCGCTGTTTGACCCCCGCCATGGGGCTGTTATTTTTAAAAGGTCACCTGTCTGTGCCGCAAAGGTCGTTCATTTACCAGCAGAGCGACTCTGCCAGCGATCGAAGGCGTCAGGCGGCGACAGGAAGATGACAGACCTGCTATTCCTCTCCCCCGTTTTCCAGCCTAATTGAAACATACCCTGTGAAGATATTTAAATGGGGTCTTTTCACAACAAAAAAAGGAAATCTCACTCTTGAAGGCCACAGTCAGGCGTCCATTCACTCGATTCGACCGCGGGAATCGAGCCCTATCTTTACCCCCTTTCTGATGTAAATATCTTGCCCAAGGATGTGACTGCTCTTATCCAGCCGGGATACGTGGCCCACAGCCTCAGCCGCTATACTCCCTACTACCCTGACTTTGCAGAGAATGATTTAAGAGCGCATTGCTTCACTGTGAGGCTTTTCATTTAGCTGGATATCAGCTGAATCCATTTAGTGCACAATCTGGTCCAAAAAAAAACCGTGGACACTCTGGCAGGGAGCTGGGAGGGAGAAAAAACGCGGACCGTCTGTGCGTCGCCGAGGACCGAGTTGGGAAACACTGATTTAGTTTGTTGCTTAGTATGTTTCTGTGCGTGCAGCTGCAGCATGTTCTTGGAAGTGCAAGTCTAGTCGCTCTCAGTAAAACAGACCAACATGGGAGATGATAAATTGTCTCATATGCTACCTGAGCATCGATGGTTCTGTGCACTACCCAATGGCCCAATCACCTTCCTTTGGTGCGAGTTATGGTTCAAAACTGCACTGTCATTTGTTGATTGTGACCTAGATCTCTTACCGGTGGAATTAATTGGGTTCATTCCTCCGCGGCGAGAGGATAATCAGCAGGACTCCGGATCTGCCCAGCAAGTGCCTTAAACAGTTGTTGATCCAGATGTGACATACTGGTTGCCAGGGGTAGGTGTCGTGCGGCTTGTCCAATCAGCACTTGGCCCCATCACATGGTGTCAGCTTATTGGTGTTCAGGGAAAGGCTGTGATCACAGCAGTATTAATGGCAGAAGGATGCTTCAGCTGCTCTCAGGCTATTGGCTGATACAAACACTGCTGTGACACGGACAGCTGAGCTTAGAAGGATAAGGTGCAACTGGAAATAGGTATGTGAGAAAAAAGAAGGAAAATGACAAACTACTCTGGTGAACGTTGGATGGATCGTTGACAGATGGCCCACCAGATGTAACACAGTCACCTCACTGGTCAGACTGGGCCCCTGCAGGGGTGGCTGTCAACCCCCAGCTGGCTTTCGGCATCGCAGGACAGGCGGATGTGGCAGACGGGTGGACACCGAAGAAGATCAGACACCATCACACTGACCTGAACTTAGAGCCAAACAAGATCACCAGACCCAAGGTTTACGGGAATCTGGAATAATTGGGCAACCAGGCCAGAAGTGATATGCTATTATCTTTTTCAAAATAGCAGGGACTGACTGTGGGTAATTAACAGTGTAGTGGTACTTTATTTCGTCTCCATAGGCTATACATCTGAATGAATTAATGTTACATTTATGTGGCACTTTTCAAGACACCCAGAGCACCTTATAGAACTTTTTCAGGCCACAGAATCAACAAACGTGCCCTTGCACAGATCCAGGCATCTCTGCATGCTGCCGTCAGCCTCGTCACAGATGGGACACTGCGGCAGGAACGTCACAGGCTTGTAGATGAGCCAGGACAGTATGGAGGCAATATCACAGTGTCAGGTTCAGCGGATACATTTCCTGTGTTCCTGTCTCAATCAAGAACAATGCTGGGATCTGTCATTCACCAGCAACGGCAGAGTGCGCTTCAGAAGCCAAGAATATAACCCTGTTTTTGCATCCTTGTTCCCTTTTTCTAGATCTGGCGTGGGAATTCCGCAGGTGGACCGCTGACGAATGCCACCCTTGTGGGCGGCTGGCCCCCGTCCGAGTCACAGGCAAGACTTTTGACGACATCAGGACGCGGCGATGCCAAGGTGGAACGAGACGTGCTGGACGCAGTATTGTAAAGTAAAACCTCACCTGGCCATTACACCCACAGGAACTTTTATGACGTCCCATTCTAAATCCAAGGGCATCAATATGGAGCCGGTCCCCCCCCTTTGCAGCTGTAACAGCTGCCGCTCTTCTGGGGAGGCTTTACACAAGATTTTGGAGAGTGTGGGAATTTTTGCTCATTCATCCAGAGAACATTTGTGAGGTCAGGCACTGATCTTGGACGTGGAGGCCTGACTCTCAATCTCTATTCTTTTTTAGCTGCAAAGATGGGGGGGGGAGGGGGAGCAGCTCCATGTTGATGGCGGGGGGGGGGGCACATATGGCAGAGGACTTCTTCAGAATCTCGGCCCAGCAGGCAGAGAGCAGCACCACTATATTCAAGGCTGTTGTGTTTTGTGCTGGGAGTGATGTAACCCGAGTCATGTATAAGGAACATTTAAGGACAAGATTTTGTGTTTGAAAAAACAATTTAATCACGGCCACGTTGGCCGTTTTTCATTCAGTGTTCATGGGTTAAATATTTTGGTTAATTGTGTCAAGTTTGTATTCCGTATGTCACTGCTGTTCTTGTCCAGTGGGGCCACCTACTGGCAGGAGGTTGTACATGTACGCACATCTGTCACATTACATATTCTACTTTTCTGTTATGCTCACTATTGGAAAAACATGTTTATTACTGTACCATAGCAACCAAGCAATTTATTTATGCCCTTTTAATGTTTTGGTTGAGGCTGATTCAAAATACTTTGTAAGGACAAAGCTGCAAACTCTGATTTGAAAGTCTGACTGAGTAGCGGAGGAAACGGGAAAGCAGCCCAAACGGGTGCATAATTAATGTGACACTGAAGAAGAAAAACACACCGATGTTATTCTCCATCATATAATCCTGGCGGTCTGTGTGTTGTTTTCCATATGCTGTGTAGCAGGTATGCAGATCCTATTTGTGTCGCGTGTCTTTGATGACTGCAGGCTTTTAGTTCTGCTCCGCCCCCCCCCCCCTCCCCTCCCCTCCGTGACACATTTGTCTTTGGGCCTCATTTACACTCCTTTAGCATCAAAGGCTCTGCCCTTTAAGGAAGCCCTTCCCTGCACTTTGGCAGCATCTGGTGGCTGGAAAAGGTCACTAATGTCTCATTTGTTATGCGTCCCGCCATGACAGATAAACCTTGTGCTGCAATTTCTTTCTTTCTTTCTTTCTTTCTTTCTTTCTTTCTTTCTTTCTTTCTTCCTTCGGATTTCCTAATGAACCTAACTTTGCATGAATAGTGACCCTAACCGATGGTGAGGTGAGCTTAGGGAGGTCTTTCTGACCTACAGCCCCTCCCTGTTAGAGGGCTACTGTCATGTCTGCTGCTCCAGGTCAGAGCCGACAGTTCTGCCTTTTAGGCTTGAACATTGCTGGCCTTAATGAATAATGTTACCAGCAATGGATGGGGGGGGGGGGTGCTAAATAATAATTTTACATTTAAAAAAACACTATGCAGAACATTTCTATGTGTACACACACACACACACATATATATACATACATATATACAAATACACACACACACATACACACACACATACACACACATACACACACAGGCACCAAGTGTAAACACACTGCCTGCAGAAAGTCAGGCTGTCTAGACCTGTGGGTGATGTTAGTCCTTTGCAGTGATTAGTGGCGATATGCTACCGTCGGTCTCCGAAAGGGAACACAGCTATAGCCCCTGGCTGTCTATACGTCAGTGAGGCAAGGCAGATTGCTATATAAACACTTTTAAAATAACAAATAACATTATCTGTCGGAAAGCGAATGTGAACGTTATCTGTAAAGTTTATTTGATATTTAATATTTCTCTTTTGTTCGTTTTTTTTAAATTATCTGACTGTCGAGCAGTAATTATGGAAGGGGACCCACGACGTATTTTAACTTTTCTAGGTTCTTCCTATCTGGTGTGAATGAACATTTCATTTGTGGAGACTTTCATCTCCGCCACAGTAGGTGGCAGCAACAAGACAGACGAGCGTGAAATCTGCCATAGCTCCCCACAAGAAGAAGACGAAGCGCCTGCTGGAGTTCAGCTGCCACCCTTGGCCCATCATGTAAGTGCTGCGGAACATTCCCTGCAGTTGAATTGCAAAATTTCTCGTTTCAGCCTGTTTTGCAAGGCGTGCAATTCTACATTTGCTCCAAGCAAGGAAACCTGGAGTATAGAGGCCAAACGGCTCTAGTTGCATGAAGATCCCGGCTAGGATTTTGCATCATTGTTGCAAATCGAGCCGCTGAAGCTACAGCCAGAACGAGAGATGGAGGGAGGGAGCGATAGAGAAGGCAAAGTCTTTTGTGCTTCCCCTCCCCCCAGAGGAGAAATGTCTCCAACCAAGGGAGGTAAGAATATTTAAACGATCCGTGCAAAACTGTAGCATTGCATTCAGGGCTCCAGTCTTTGCAAAGATCGGTGCAGCAAGTCGAACACAGCCAATGCATTTAATTTTAATGCGTTTAAATGGTCAGTTGCATTTCCTGTTTAGGATCAGTACTTTGCAGAGTTCCTGGTAAGACGATGCCAGCACTAGTTACTGTAATAACTGTATTATTCGCTTACCTTTCGCTTCGATACCAGGAATCTGTCTTTGTAATTTGTTGGCAGCCCCATGAAAAGTGTGAACATTGAACTGCACGCAATGCCAGCGTTCCGTCTTACAAATGCATAAGTTAAAGTGATAATTTTTGCTTATTAAAGACTATAATCGTTGCACATTTGCTAATGCGCGTCTTTTTCGCTGCGCATCTATTATTTGCAAAATCGCTCAGCACGCGCATTCTTGTGGACGGTTTGGCCTCCTTGCTGTGTCAGGTACGACCGGCCAGGATATAAGGCACAAGTGTAAGGCCAAGTCTGCTGCTTGCAATTTTGTTTTCGCCCTCGATGTAACGTAATGGAAAACATATTAAATTGAGCTCAGGCGGCTCGTCTTGGGGGGCGAAGTTTTGTTTCTGCACCCAGTAACAAATAGGTAGACACTGCAAAAATAACACGCTAAAAATAGTTTTGTTGCACACACGTAGCTGCCACAAAACAGTTCAAGGAACGGGGCTACGGAGTACTTAAATGCAAAAATGGATGAGAAAATAATCCAAGCTGTATTGAATTATGAGGAAAATGCCTTCTTTATCAGAAGCATGACTGCACGTTGAATATTGCGTGTGGCGTCGAGAAAGCAAATAAATAAAATAGCAGTGTAACGCATTCCTTGAATAACTTCGCACATTTCAGATGTCAGAGGGGGGTTTCGGTGCCCCGATCCCTTTAAGTCCCGTGAGGGTGCATGACTTCTCACACACTGGGCCTAATTGTAGCTTCCATGGATCCGAACATCGAGCAACGCCCTGCGACCAAACAGGGTGTTTTATTCTCTGAATTTGAGACCCTTTTCGTGGTTGTGTTCAGGAAGTGGTGAAACTGTCTGCAGTGAATAAAACTGATTTTTATAATCGCTGCTCTGGGATAGTGCATGTTTTAGTTGAACCCCGCAATGTGTCATTTTTATTTTCTCCTTGGCTGTGGGCTTGAGGCGTAATCTTACCTGTAAGAGACGTCTGCATGGAGCCCATTGTATACCTGTACTACGGAGGTTCCCAAATGCCACCTTAGTCTTGCTCCTGCTTGACGTCATTTCAAAATTAGCAAGCAAGTGTGACGTTTATAGGAGTCACGCACGTTACGCACGTTTGCACGTTTTTTGGTTATTTTGAAAGCACTCGGTGCTTGTCCACTGTGGTTTGCATGACAGCGGAACGTTGCATGACAGCGGAACGTTGCATGATTTGGAACCTGCCTCTTTTAAACTGCTTGTGTAGATTCATAGGCCTGTGCACCCCTTGAAATTAGATGAGACTGAACTCGATTGTTAAAATAGAGTTTTGCTTGTCTTGACTAACCTGCTGAATGTTTCACGGTTTAACTATATTTAAAGTCGATTAAAGTGGGAACTGGGTGTTCTAATACCTGAGAAAGTAAACTTATAAACTCTGAAGTCATTGCAAACAGTGTCCCTGTCTACTTCCTCTTGTGATCTTGCTGGTGAACCTCCCGGGAATCCATGCTTTGTTAGGCCTTCCCCTAACTCCCGGCCCATTATTTGACTTGTTGCCGTCCAGATTGTTTGCCACATTGACTTATGGGAAGTTGGGGGGGGGGGGGACCCCGAGGGCTGCAGGTAATGTGGCCCGTGTCTTCACAAACGTGGCGACTTTATGCTGTGAGTTCATTTGTGTACGAAGGATGTGGCATAAAGTCCATGCAAATCAGTTCTGCCTCAGCTTGCAGTCTCCAATCCTTTCACTGGCCTTGGTCCAGACCTGTAGAGGAATTCTGCAGCTCACACAGTAAGAGCTTTCTCTGATTTTCTCTCTTTTTTTGGTTTTATGTGGTTGGTCTCCCTCCCCCAGCCTTTATTAAGCTCTGAAATGCACTAAACTGTTACAAGATATACATTTAGTCCTTTTAACAAGAAATGTGTCTCCAAGGTGTGTGTTCAGCGTTCCTGCTGTAATGCTGGCTGGTTCGTGCCGAGTCTGCATCTCTTCCAGGGCCGTGGGTGTGCGAGCACAGCATGCCGCTTGCCGACTGTATTTATTTATTTATTTGCCTTATTTTTATACGGCACCTTAGGCCCGTAGTTCTGCTGGAGAGTGTGGCAGCGTATGCTCAAGGTGAATTTAATAAGAGATCAAGGTAACGTTAAGTGTTTGGTGCAGAAACCGGCTTTACATTGAGTCGCTATTGGTGAACAGATTTTGTGCAAATGAAATCTGGACAGCTGCCGAATAGTATAAGGAACGCATTCGTGCTTCAGTTGGTATGCATGTTTTGTGTCATTTTCAATGCGACGCAGAGGCACAGAAGTCTGCTTCAGCTGACGGTTCAGCATCATGTGACGCTTCCCCGCGTCGTTCTGAGAGCCGGGGAAGGCCCAGCGTGCCTCTCTGGCTAATGCCGCGGATCCTGAAGCACTTCTGCCCTCCGCCGGAGAGGCTGGTGAGCTTTGCTGCTTCACGGGAGGCAGTGAATGACCTGCCGCTGTCTGCAGGAAGGCTCAGACGTGGCGGAGTCTTCGCCGCGGCCCCAGCCGACTCTGATTTGCCGTTGTGTAAAACCCCGAGGCGTGTCGAAACCGGAGACTTCGTAATCCGTACGTTCCTCCTATTACCTCATCATCACACGTACTGTAGACTATATACGTCCTCGTCATCCATTTCTCTGATTTAGGATTGAAAACATGCAGCACGACACGATCGTGGAAGCATTGATCGTTTCCGAATGCTGCTTGCATACACAACATTGCTCAGAGACATGTCCGCACTGTTTATACAACAATTTTTTTGACCTGGCTAAGGTACGACAGCTGTGTGGCTTGGGTAGCCATAGCGATCGGGGGATTCGGAATTAAGGGCCGTACCAGTGATAGGGCACAAAGTCCAGGTCTGTCATCATAAGGTGTCCGCTGCACCAGTGCACGTATGCCGGCAATGCTGGCTCACCCCGCGCATGGTCACTATCATGTACCGGCTGGCTGTCAGACAGGCTGCTGGGTCACTAATGGTGCACAGGGAGGGATTGTATGCTGCTTGCTGTGTCATGCTGGAGGGGGCTTTAAAGGAACTGAATGAACTCTTATTGAAATCGAGCCACCGGGAGTGAACCGCGAGGCAACGAGTTTGTGGGTGGGAGGCAGTTTGAAGCGGATATTCTGTGCTGAACCCGCCCCCGTTCCCTTCTACTGGTTCCGGAATTCCATTGAAGACCGCTTGAGATTCTGGGCGGAGTCCAGGCAGGAATTGGGCAGAATAGAGATGGACTAAGGAATGGGGGAGGGGGGTAGGAATCTTAGCGATGCAGGGCTTGCTGCCAAAAGGCAGTTGATGAGTATCTGATTCCCCCGCTTCCAGTGAACTATCCTTTCCCTGAATTGAGTTGTTTCTAAATTTGTCCTTTGCCGTGTTTTATTGGTGAGCTTCTGTGCAATTAGTTCTTTCTCGTTGATGCCTTCCATCACTTTAATACCTTCGAAAGAACCAAATCACGCAGATCCTGGGGCAGTCAGGGGCATCACAGTGCCAATCCCTGCCCTGGACGTTGATATTCAGAAGCCTTTCCTTCTGTAGTCTAGCAAGTCCCACGTCTTAAATGCTTCGAGCATGTGGATGCGGTGGGACCGAAACATGCCGTCCTCCATCTATGATACGGATAAGCGTAGCGGCATTTGAGGGGATGTCTGTCGCTGTTTGCCCAGGTCTCAGGGTCATCGCGGCGGGTGACGCTCATCAGGGGCCGGTTACTTTTATGGCTGTGGCCGCACTGCACCATGTCTCTTCCTACTTGGAAAATAAAATACGCAGAATATCCTTGCGCCACCGAGATTCCCACTTTGCAGCTTCTTACCACTTTGTTCTTCTGTTTACACACGAATAGCAGTTCCAGGTTCCCAATCAATCTGGCACAGGTTAGAAAAACCTACACATGTTGGTAGATGAGGTAAATTTCCTTCTTTTCTGTTCTTTGCATTACGTTTTTTTTTTTTGCAGTGTTCTTATTTAAGATTTCATTTTATGATGCCTGTTGGATCTTACTAAGAGCAGACTACTTGTCCCGAGTCATTCTTTCATTGTTGGTTTTAAGGGGTTTTCTTTCCAGTGGAATGGGGACGTGTGCATGTGCGCTCCAGTGTCCCCGCTGGCGCGCGTGTTCGGCCTTGTGTGCTCCAAGGCCCACGCGGCCGCCATCGAGACCACGGAGGCCTTCCCACTCATGCGGAGCGTGCCTGGTCTTGTCCAATGAGCCGCTGCCTTTGGGGCCGGCGGCTCTCCGGAATTCCATTCGTGTGTGGCGGGAGAGGGGGAGCGGGCTCACCGCCTTTCTGTGTTTTGTACCGCTGTGTTTGTAGAGCGGAGTTACTCAGTCCCAGGAATGGAAGCAGTAGAGGAATTTGCTGTGACTTAAAGATCAAACGTGGAAAGGAGCGCTGAGCATGATCCCCCACCCCCCCCTCCCCTTTCTTTCGAAGTTCCTTATTCCACTTAAGCCTTTCATAGATGCCAGTGTCAAACGTGCAATGGGCTGTGGGTGCGAGTGGCTGAAATCTGCTGTCTGCTGAGGCTGTCAGGATTACTAGTTCAGACTAAGTCGCTGTTGCATCTTTTGGGAGGTAAAGTCGAATAATTCAAGGGTAGCTTTCCACTCCGTGGAGACACCAGTTTGATGAACGGTTGTGTTTTGCTGAATATTTCAGTTCATGTCCAATTGAATTGTACTTATTTTGCAGGCACGTTTGTCTAAAGCAACATAGAAGTGACGCAGAGTCAGCCAACACCCAAGACCCTAGAGAAGTTTAAGGGTTCAGGGCCCAAGAGTACCAGCCACGGGATTCAAACCCACAACCCGATGGGCATGGGTCCAGATTCCTAACCTGCTGTGCCACACAGTTCCTGGTTTTTGGGTTGTGGTTTGTTAAATTGATGCATCTGGTGTTAGTGACCTTGTGAAAGGTATTTGGTCGTCGTGGCTTGTTTGTTTGGACAAAGATGTCTTGATTTTTGTGGTGTCGTCGGTGAAACGTGAACAAACCTTTGGCGGTGGGGCTTACTTGGATTGGATCGGAAAGCCAAGCAGAGTAACGCGTGAGCATTTTGATGGATGGACAGGTTAACGTCTGAAATGTCGCTCTTGAAATGCTCATATGTGAAACTGATCTGTCCATGAGCCTTTTTTCTGCTTCATGACCCAACCTCGCCTCCTCCTTGGTGTCCTCCAGCAGGAAAAGCAAGAGGCAGAGCCAAACTCAAGCTGTCAAAGGAAGTTTTCGAGCAGCCGCCTCAAACAGCACCGTAAGAGATTTCCCAACCCTCTTTAGACAGACAGGAAGATAGGCAGTATATGTCAGGGAGGGGGGCCTGGGGCATTATGGGTACAAATTCAAGTGTTTTATACTTTATGAAAAGACGATATTGGTGGTGTATTACAGCTCAGCATATAGTCCATGACTTCATTGCCCACCAATTTATGCAGCCGTGATTTTTCACACTTATACCCCGTGGGCCCACAGATGGGACCCCTAGTGACTCTTACCACAGCGATTCGGTCAGAAATCTCCATTCTTTATATCATAATCAAACCAGCATAATTTTTTATATTTTTCCTTATACCAGCAGACCCCCGAGAGATTTGGATTCGAAAGCCTGTGTGACCATTGGAGGGAAGGTACAGTCCAATCCTACGTGTCTCCTCTTCGATTTTATTGGTTCATCTGACCAGCAGCTATTTCCTCATCTGCCAATGAGAGTGTCCCATGGTTATTAAGCACCCGCCATTCTGTATTTCACCGGCGCCTTTGAGATGTGCATTCAGCATCTGCTGAAAAGACTTTGCGTAACTCAGAGAGTCATCGCTGGCTGGTTTTGCGGCGTTCTTGCTGTGTTAGCATCTCTACATGTGAAGCCCATGCTTTTACAGTCGCTTGAGGCAGTCAGTCATGCCCCAACCCAAAGCGACACCCACTGTACATTACAAGCGAATCATTGAAGCAGACCAACTGAAGGCTCTTGGGAATGTTCTTCGTGTCCTTCCGAGCAGCAGAGAAAATATTTATTTTAAACTTCTAAAATTAGTGGAATTTTCCATTGGCAGTGGTGACAGTTTTCTTCCCTTATAAGTGAGAGTAACCACTGTTTTGTAAACGTAAGATTAGAAGTGTTTCAATTCCCTTTTCGTATTAGTTGCGTTGCATTTTTTTAAAGAACTTGGAGAAGGTTAAAATCACCAGTTTTGGGGATAATTGGTCACAAACGGTACCGGAAAAGAATCAAATACTATAATATGCAGCACTCAGTTACCAAAAATGTAATTTAATTAGCAGTTATGTATGTCATTAATTGACTTCTGTGACTAATCAATTGCTGCTTGGCCTTGACACAGGTGCCTGAATAAACGTGATTAACGCTCCTGGTAATGGATGATGTCCTTCCCTTTTCCTGATCACATTTAATTTCCTTAAATAGAGTAATATTATTGGAGGATGAGGACAAAGCTCATCTGATTGAAAGTCTGTCTGTTAGTGATTTCATTCTAAGGCATTTTACTGGCCTGGAGTCTTCATGCTATAAGTGCCTCTGTTGTTGTTGTGGCATTTTGATTATTCTTTGTCCCTGTTAATGAGGTATTTGGTGGCCGCCACCTTAATCGACTCCTCTTCCGCTCTCGCTCTCAAGCTCTGCTTCTTCTTCTTGTACTTATTCATTTTCTCAATCCCCATTTGACCAGTTAATAATAATAATAATAATAATAATAATAATAATAATAATAATAATGACACTTTTTGATCCTTGTGGGGAAATTCCTTTTGCCTACGCCATCTTACTGTCCATGACACACAGTTACACATGTAGGTGACAGTGAGCTTGACAGTGAAGGGCAGCCACTGGCAGTAGTTCCCACTGGACTGGGAGTTAAGTGCCTTGCTGAAGGACCCACAGACATGACTATTCTACCCAGGCCAGGCTCGAACCGGCGACCTTGGGGTCACAGGCACGGAGGCTGAGCCCACTAATCCATACGCTGCCCCCCCCAATCTCCGCTGGTCTCTCTGTCCCCCCTAGAACTTCGAGGTGAAGGCGGACGACTTGGAGCAGATCAGCGAGCTGGGCCGCGGGGCCTATGGGGTGGTGGACAAGATGCGGCATGTGCCCAGTGGTCAGATCATGGCGGTGAAGGTGAGCAGGGAGGCGTGCCGGGACTCGTCTGGCGGATTGTAGAGAGGGGAGCGCCTCCTGCTGGTGAGCCACTGCCTTATTTCCTGAATGTTCCTTTAGCGGATCAGAGCCACAGTGAACACGCAGGAGCAGAAGAGGCTGCTGATGGACCTGGACATCTCCATGAGGACTGTGGACTGTTTCTACACGGTCACCTTCTACGGGGCTCTCTTCAGAGAGGTGCCGTCTCTCACCTTCAGTCCCCTCAGCACAACCATAGTGTCATTAACTGTAGTCCATTCAGCAGCAGGCTGTCCTGGCTAATTGATAGCATCTCTGCAGATGCTCTGGTTCCCCTTTCCACCCCCTCTGGTGGCAGGTTTCCGGAAAAATCTCTCACCTCTATAGCAGCTGTGTATGTGTAAGCTACTTGTGATCAAGTCATTTTTTGCATTGAAATACCTGGCCATCTGCTCAATACACAGTTCAGTGGTTTGAAGTCTGTGGTTGAGCGAATCCTGGTAATTACAGAATAGACGCCCCACTCTGACTGTCTGGTGGACCTGCACAACATGGCAGCTCATTATGTGTTACTGCTGTTGTTTTGTTTGTTCCGGCTAAAGGCTTGCTTTTGTGAAAATTAGCCTTTTTGGACAAATCATGTAGCGACGGATGTAGCTTGTTGTTGGTGCGTGGGGGGTGGGGGAGCTGGGAGTTGAGGGGGTGGAAGATTTCCTCATGTGGATACCTTCCTCCAGTGAGCGTTGCACCGGAAGTTCCACACTGGGCACCTTGGCCCACTTTCTGTTGGTCGATTAGCATCTCAGGAATGTGGCTACCCCTCTCCTGCCTGTACTTCCTGCACACAGCCCACCCCCCCCAAATATTCTGACCCGGTTGCCTTGGTGTTTCCAGGGTGACGTGTGGATCTGTATGGAGCTGTTGGACACCTCATTGGACAAATTCTACAAGCAGGTTATTGAGAAGAGGATGACCATCCCAGAAGACATCCTGGGAAAAATGGCGGTGTCTGTGAGTGGGCGGAGTCTCTTGTTGTCGTAGATACCGTTAGATGTTTTTGGTTAAGACTGCATGTTTTTTGCTTAGGCTTCAGCCTTTGTTAGGATTGACATAGTTGAGCCAGATAAAAACATCCAGGGCGTCAACAACAGATAATTCCTGTCTTTGCTAATGAAGACAAACTGGTTAGAATGGAATAGTGGTACTTTATTCATTTATGTGGGGAAATTGGGGTAGTTTTTATTACCTAATCTTGCTCAAGAGCCCAGTAGTGATATCATTACACTGTGAGCTATGAGATTCGAACCCATGACCTTCCGGACATGGGTACATGTCCCTAACCCACAGACATCACCCTTTTAGTGCCTCAGTGTCATCCACTGAACCCAAGTGTACAGAGAATAATTCACATTAAGGGAAGTGATTCTGTGATTCAGACAGATGTTGAACACCGCCCCCCCCCCCCCCCCCCCCTTGCAGGGTGATGGTAGAGAATGAAATGGTCCTCTGCTGGCAGTAGTGGTGTCGCTGCTGTGGAATGAATCGCTCTTCGGTCCTGTTACAGATACGACCCGCAGTGTCCTATCAGTGTTCATGCTGATAGCTGATTTTTTGGGCTTAGAGTACCATTAGATGAAACTGGTATTTTTGGGGCACACGTAATTCACACAGTTCACCGTGGTTTGCACATTTAATTCAGCACTGGGTGGTCATCCTTGCCGTGACCTACTGCCCCCCCCCCCCACACACACACACGCACGCACACACACACACTGACACTTCATCAGAAGGGGTGGCATGTTGGCAGGGAGTGTAGATAACCCGGGAAGTTTGGTAGGATGAGTTAAAGTGAAGTTCAGGGATGTCGAGTGGCTGCCTGACCTGCTCTCCCCCCCTCTGGCAGATTGTGAAGGCTCTGGAGCATCTGCATAGCAATCTCTCAGTGATACACCGAGGTGAGTTGCTGCTGGCTGCCCAAGGCTGCATAGCCCTTTCCTTTGATCTTATGTGGCCCATCCCTACGCTTTAAAGTGAGGTCACCCTCTGGCTTGTGCCCTCTCTCCTCGTGCCTCCCGCCTGCAGACGTGAAGCCGTCCAACGTGCTCATCAATGCGCAGGGCCAGGTCAAGATGTGCGACTTCGGGATCAGCGGCTACCTGGTGGACTCTGTGGCCAAGACCATGGACGCTGGTTGCAAGCCTTACATGGCGGTAAGGGGGCCAGATTAGCACCTGGGCGGCCAGCATGCTAATTAGCTTGGAAACTGACAATTTACAAATAGTTTTAATGTTTCTTTTGAAGAGCTTTTTTTTCTTGCTTTCAATTTACATTATGAGAATTCCCCATTTGACAATGGCTCGCATTGGACGTACTATTTACAAATGTTTTGGTTTCCTCCAATATAATTCACCTGTGTGTTCCCGAAATCTGTTAAAAAATTTTACGTGTGTGTGTGTAATTTAATGTAATTCACACGCGGACGCACGCACAAACAATCTCCTTAAGGGAAGCTGTTTGGGGCGGGATGCTCTTTCGTTGCTGGAGGCGGAGACTCGACTGAAGTCTTAGCAGCAATTTGTGGGTTTAAACCCCATGAACGTCTTTCCGCTGAGCCGCGTGCCTGTCAGCCAGCTGTGTAAATTTGTGCGCCTTGGGGATTCAGTTATGTCAGGAGAGAAATTATAATTCTGAGTGGGAATCGGCAGTAAATCATGGCGGCTTGGCAGCAGAACGTTGCTGCGGTATGCCAGAGACACTTCTGTGGTCAGTCTTATTTTATGCCGTGTGTGAGGTTTTAATGATTCCAGTTAGATTGAAGGAGTCCAAGTGTGCCCTATGCCTTTGGTAAATGATCGTTTAGAACAGTGTTGCTCAACCCAGCCCTCGGAGACCACCAGACAGTCCGCATTTTTGCTCCCTCCCACTTTCCCGTATGCCTGTACCAGGTATTCCGAGTTCTTGATTTCTTAATTGTTTGGTTCAGGTGGGCTGGGATCTGGGAGGGAGCAAAAATGTGGACGGTCTGGGGGTCCCTGAAGACTGGGTTGAAAAGGTCATGGATAAAGTGTTCGTGGGTGCTGGGGGGTTTGGGAGGCTTCGGATGCCAGGCCGTGATGGAATTCTGTGTTTGTGTGTTTCAGCCTGAGAGGATCAACCCGGAGACGAACCAGAAAGGTTATAACGTCAAGTCTGACATCTGGAGTTTAGGGATCACCATGGTGGGTACATTCCTGTCCTCCTTCCCTTCTCCTTCCTCCATTCTTGCTGCTCCTTCATGTGCCGGCAGAGTGAGGTCACATCAAAGCACTCGGCAGTCATCCTTTGAGAAGCCGTACCTCTTGTTGCCTGAAATCCCGCCAACGCTGGAATGCTTATCCTTTGCTTGTATTATGTCTGAACAAGGAAAGATTTTTCTGAGTGCTTGTGAATTGCAAACTCCGTCCCGCGGCCTTCCTCCACAGATCGAGCTCGCCATCCTCCGGTTCCCCTATGACTCGTGGGGAACGCCGTTCCAGCAGCTCAAACAGGTGGTGGAGGAGCCGTCGCCGCAGCTTCCGGCCGACCGCTTCTCGCCGGAGTTCGTAGCCTTCACCTCCCAGTGGTATGTTCCTCTCTGGGGCCGGTTTAGGTTTGGCGTTTGACGGCAATCTCGGCGTCTCCTTTCTCTGACGCCCAACCTTGACGCGTGAAGGCCGTGCAATGCGTCTGTTGTGACTCTGGTAAACCACATGAGTTCTGGCAAGATGCTGCACATCTGCCTGTGTATCTGTACCCCAGCTAAAATGACTGAAGACGCAAACTTGTTTAGACAGCCTGTCTGTCACCACAACTCTGCGGGCCAAATATTGTCATCTTGGTTTTCTTTGCATAGAGAAAATTCTGTTGTCTTGCAGTGGTCTAGTCACCTGTTGCATGTCTGTTTGGAGTGAGATGCAGCTGGTGACCTGTGTAATGGTTCCTCCCTTGGTGGTTGAGGTGTAGCTTGTATCTTCAGCTACAGAATGTGGAATGCAGGGGGTGGGGGCCGGGGGGGGCTCTGCTTTTGAAGGAGGAAGCCTGTTGGTTTGGCTGAACGCGCCACAGCCTGTTTTGGGCAGGTGTCCCGGTAATGCTGTGCCCTCTGACCACAGCCTCTTCCTGTCCCGGTTCCTGTTAATGCTGCTCTCCCTCCCCACTGTCTCCCTGTTCTGGAAGCACTGGGACAAAGCCCCGCCCCTCTCCAATATTTCCACCCTTGCTCCACCTGCTGGGCAGAAAGAGCAGGTGCATTTGACAGCGGTGATCCTTTACCGTCAAGCTGACCTACGGGCAGATTCTTGCACATTCCTGTCGTTCTTCTCTGCCACTTTCCATGGGCAAAATTTACACATCCCGTTTTGCCACGTCCCTTTGCACCGGAAGCCATCCCCTCTGCCCCGTGCTGTACATGTTTGTATAGTTTTTCACTTTTTTTTTTTTTTGCAATTTTGTTTTCTACCCGCAGTTTGAAGAAGAATGCCGTAGAACGTCCTACTTACACAGAACTCATGGTAAGAATTCAACCATTTCTCAGTGACAGCTTCCTGAGATTCAGAGCATGATGCCAATGTACCAGATAGTATTTACCAAGACTGAAAGTACCTTTTTATTGAGGGAAACCCGTTACTATGGAGACTAATGGGATTTCATTTTTGTCTCTTGTTCTTCTTAAATAGCCACAAGGGGGCGAACTAAACCCAGTGATTGAATTGACTGTGCTTTGTTTTTATTATTATTTATTATGATTTTGTTCTTTACCACACATTTGGTTCTGTGCTTCGGCAATATGTTGTTTATCAAAAAGTGCAGTTTACAGAAATGCATGTCAGCGACTGTCCTTTTTCTGTTAATGGTTTATTCATGTCTGATATTCTGCAGCAACATCCATTCTTCCTGCTCCACGACTCCAAAGACACTGACGTGGCCGGCTTTGTTAAGATCATCCTGGGGGCCTGAGGGCGGGGCCTCTCCCCGTGACTCTGCCCACATGCTCTGGGAAGGCGGGACTACTCCAAAAAAAATCACAATCCAGCTCCCCGTGGGAAACCTTCACATCCTCTCCTGTCTGCCCTTAGGGAGCTGTTGTCCACCGCAGCAGGGGGGTTAACCCACTAGGGGGTGCTCTTCCACTTTGAATATGCTTTCAAATTCTGAACTTTATATTTCCATCCCACCCTCAAGTTCAAAGAGTTATTTAGCTCCTTACACCTACCCCCAAAATCTATTCTTCTACGCATCGAATTTTGACTTGTCTGTCTGCCTGGTTATATTTTCTGAAATGTTTCATTTAACGGGCAGGTGGCCAAGCACAGGGAAAATAAAGATATTTATCTGCTATATCTGTATATGCATGCCTACACAGTGAGGTGTTTGAGTAACCGAACGCATGCAGAAACGAGGCAAAGTTGTTCATATCCGATTATGAATTCTGCCTTTTGAGTGACAGAAGGGCGAGCACAGGACCCAGGCGGGAACATCCGTACATCTGGGGTCCACATGCCACTGATGTGATTTTTGTGTCTATGTTTGCATGCTCCTTCTACCTGTTGCACATCTGTGCTGTGATTGGTTTAAGGAGTGACCAGTCTTCATTTCTGAGCCATTCTGTGGACTCGCCTCTGTGTGATCTTGTTGCAAGGAACTGGAAAGCAGAATATATTATTGTTATTTTTAATTATCATCATCCAATATCAGTTGCTTATATATATATATATATTTTTTCTCCTTGAATTAAGTGGTTATGCAGTTCCTGTATTTATTCTAACTGCTGTTTCTCCCCTCCCCCTTGATAACTTGACGTTTTCTTGATTTTTATGTGCGTGTGTGTGGTGGTGGGGTGACTGATGTCGCTGTCCTTGCTAGCGACTTGCAAAATCATCTTTCTCCGGTGCACGTCAAGAGCGCCCAGATCGTGTAGCATGCTAGTGATTGTGGTCCAGATTATCATCCTCATTATGAAATGACCACTGTCCGTTTGTAGTGCAGATCTGGCCGGCAGCTCCAGTGCCCCTCCCCCTTCTCCCCACCGCCATAATTTTGAGATGCCCCCTCGCCGTTTCTCAGCCGCCCTCTCATTTATGGAGTTGTGGCTCAGTGTCTTCCCTGTTTGGTTACAGACATCACACATTCTACTCTCATGACATGTTAGCTGGACGTGGGAAGCGTCAAGGTGGCCCAGCATGACTGTCTTTTAATCCTGAGGGGGAGGGGGGGGGCAGGGGCTGTTTAGCAGTGGGGGTCTGTACTGTATCCTGGTCTTCACAATGCCTCTGTTTGGTAGTCTTCCTGTGTGGGGTTGGGGAGGCAATGTCAGTTAACCGTAATTGAAATTAGAGGCAGACCCAAAGCCTGCATGCCGGGGGTTCTGGTGACACCCCTCCTCGGGTTCGGTGGCCTCTGGCCAGGCAGAGGGGCTGAATGAGCCCTTTTCCGGCATTGCAGGACTACTTGTGTCTTATTCCACTCTTATCACATCATGCACCGGCTGCTAATTCTGATACACTACCTTGAACTGGTGTGTTTTTTGGTGGATCGGCTGTTTTTGCTGCATTTTCGGCGCTCTATGCAATGCCGTGATGTTCTCCGTGCCGTCCTTATCTCTCTATGCCCATATTATACTGCTTACGATGGACCGGCTCGTGAGATTGCTCCTTGGGCTGTTCTAACTGTCTACTTTGATTCCCCACATACTGTTAGTGAGTCCTTAACACCTTTTCAATCTCCTGCTCATTAAAAAACAAACAAAACAAAACCACCACTAGGAGCTGCCACCTAAGGCCGCGCACAGGTCCCTGGTACCTGGTGGTGTTCCCCTTGGCGCTGCATGTAGCCAGCACCTGTGTGTCGTGGCACTCCTGGGCTTTCGGAGCTACTGGCGGGCACGCTTTCCCCGGGCGAGGCGTGAGGAGGTCAGGGTAGCACCTGTCGGCACTCGTTTCTCCACATGTTGGAACCCGAGGCCGTTGCCCTTTTGGGATAGTTTTGCAAACTGGCGTGGACTCGGGTGAGAGGACCGCGCAGGTAGAGCTTCAGCAGAAGGCCTGCTTTGACCTTCATACTCAAATGCTCTAGAACAAAGGTTCTTTTGTGTGTGTATATACAATAGAAACATGCACTGTATAACACGTCTTAATTCTAGGTTATATCAGAATAAGTGTCCTTATTTTGTACGACCCCTTTAAAGCCAGTGCTTGGAACTCTGGGTACCTGTGCTGCTGACTTTGTGCTGCACTTTGCAGGACTTGCTAAGGGAATCGATCTCGCACGATCGTAAGCAGCCCTGTTGGCTGCCTGGCTCGGTTATGACATCAAAGCCCCCCCCAGCACCGCCGGCAGCGTGCCAGACCACCTGAAGTGTTAGAATTCGGTGTCACCTAGAGCTTGACTTTTTATTCTGGGTTTTTAATAGTGAAATGAGAACCAGGGAACCTAGTGGACCCTCACCCTCCCAACCTCCCATGGAATCGGGGTGGGGGGGGGCATGCTACGTAGAAGTCTGATGAATTGGGTATGGTTTGAGAGAGGAATACGGATGGAGTGAAGGTATGAGTGCTGTATCACCTTTGCTGTATTAAGGCACAGACCTTCTTCAACAATCCAATCGTGCATCGATAACCAGTGTTTATGATCCCCGTCAGAGGGTAATCTAACCCATGCTATGCATTGGGCACCAGGAACGAACTGGCCTTTTCCACACCCCTGCTCCTGTCTGCTTGGGTATAAATGGCAAGGGTGTTGCTTTGGGTCCACATAAAATATACCTGCACCCCCCACAGCGAGCTTTCCTGTCCAGCTACCCCCCCCCCCCAGGCACTGTACAGTACTGCCCTGCTGTTCCGTGCCCCCCCCCCCCCCTTGGGTCTAAGGGCCCCACCTGTCCTTTCTGCGTCTGCACACCACCGACCTTGAAAATGCTTTTTACCGCTGAATCCCGAGAACCCCCCCCCCCCATTCCGCTACGCCTGCACCCACAAGCTTAAGGAAGACCAGCCTTGTGATGCTTCTGTGTTTTGTGCCGTTTCCCTTTTTATTTTCTGTATTTTTTCTTTTTTTTTTTGCCGTTGCTGCTCCTGCCTGGTCGTGGGTCGGGCCAGTTTCCTGCAGTGACTTATTGAGACGCTTAGAAATGCAGACTTTGAAAGTAAGTAGTATAACGCTCTCACACTGAGGAAGTGAGTCGGCAGGCTGTCCGCAGCTACGTGTAGCTCTGCTAGCTGACATGTTTGCCATCCATCCCCCTCTGCCCCTTCCCTGCTGTCACTCTTATTTTGCTGAATGGTATCAAAATGTACAATTGCATCTGCTACTGTAGGCATACGTGGGGGGGGGGGGACTGAACAGCATGTGCCTTCCCAGGAGAGTAAAGTTCTCAACATACCTGCACCTCTCTACAAGGCATTTAAAGACTGATGACTGTTTTAGCGGGCGATACGTTTCTATGAATATTTTAGTGTGCCCAAGAATTGTTGGTGTGCAATTGTAATAAAGGAGACTAAAATAAAAGAGGTATTTTTACACAATAAATAGCGCCTCCTTGCCTCTTGAAATTTTCTTCCCAGTTGAGACAGGGGCATTATGGCATTGCAGAGAAGCATGTGCTCCACGTGACCTTTGTGTGTGCTTAGGCTGCGTGAAGGCTTCCCCAGGGCTGAGCCTTCATGTTTTCACTCTCATAATGCGGGGGGGGGGGGGGAGGAACATGGGTGCTGGGGGCTTCCTCTCTACTGCTCTCCTTCCGCAATCCAAAGGCAGGCGCCAGGGCTTGTTGGTGTCCCTGAGTTTTCCAAAGTGTGGTTTGTGTCCCAACGACGGGCTGACCTTCTGTCAAAGGGGTAACCCTCCTCCCCATCGCCCTGACGAGCGTAAGCGTCGCACTCGCCCTCTCCTTTGCACACATAAGCAAATGACCCGCAGGAGATCAATGGACATATAAATAAATGAAGAGGAGTTCACTTTATAAGGGAGATCACAAAATGACTTTCAGTGAAAGGAATCAAAAAGAATCGCATGTAAAGGAATCCACTTATCAGTGTGAGGACAACAAGGAACAGTGAAATCTCAAAGCCTTGACAGAGCAGCCGAGTTAGGACTTTGGGAAAATGTCTGTAAATGTTTAAGGTCAGAGTGGAGTTAGTGCCTTATCTCTGTACGTCTGTGCTGGGATGCTCTATGCTGGCATGCATTCGAAAGCCATACCCGTATGTGCAGTCGTCAGCCTCACTGAAAACGGTTTTCAATCCATTTTCATCCTTTGGATTATAAATACACGGAAGAGGTTAGCCAAGTGCTAAGCAGGATCTAAGCGGTCTTGTATTCTTAGTAGTTTTCTTTCCTGTAATTGTGGTCATTCTTTATTGGTTTGGCATCGGCTCTCTTTTTCGATCCCTGTTTCTCTGTGTGTGAATGTGCACGCTTCTTCATTTTTCTCTGAAGGCGACGTTGCTCACATTGGAACCACATTTGCTGAACGTTTCTTCTGGGTATCTGGCTTAGGTTTCACTATGTAAGCGACTTGACTTCCCACACTGACAGCCTATGACATCATGGAAATAGTTATGAGGGCCCTTAAATTGGAGAACGAAGTGTAAATGAGGGACGGCCCGCTCTATCGGGCCCAGGTCCTGTTCATTAGCAAACAGGTCTGTCCGTCCTGGGCTGAACTTTTGCAGTCGTGCCTCTAGTTTCAGCTCAGCTGGGAGTAGCTGTAACAGGCAGAGACTGAATGGACTCCAGGGAGACTGATGAAAGTAAGTTTGAGAGTGTGTGTGTCTGGGTCTGTTTGTGAGTGTGAGAATCCTGGCAGTACCTTCACACGGATGGGGGTTTCAAGGTGGCGGGGGCGGTGAGTGCACCTGCACCAGGTCAGTCTTCGGGGGGGCAGGGTGTAGGAAAGAAAACAGGATCTCAATCGCGAACAACATCCTGGTGTTTCCTCTTCCTTTTCCCTCCAGTGACCCCCGCCTCCATCCATGGCTGTTTGTGTGGCGGTTCCTGCCTCATCTAGAAAGTGGGAAGGAGGAAGAATCAAGGCTGGCCCAGCTTCCAGCGTCCGCAGATGGGGGGTCTGACGTTTTCTCATCACCCTGTTGGCCAAGCTGACGTCCATTCCTCCATTCATGTTTTTTATTTAAATTGGCGAGGGGGATTACCGGATGCCAGGCGGGCAAAAGGAACCGCGAGATCCTGTTTACATTGTGCATTTGAATGCGAAAGCACTTTATCTATAAATAGATCTGTCAAAGGGCACGCAATTTCCCTCAGTAGTCCAAAAATACAACCTAACCGTTTCACTTCAAGCCCCCAGCAAAGTCTTAGGCTGCAAATCTGCACGGTGTTCATTTCGTCTGTCTCTGCTATAACAGTTTCACATATAGCCACGCATTATGTGTGTCTTTCCTGAGAGGAAAAAATATTGTCTCCTGCATGTCATTTGCTTATATGTGCAAAGGAGGCAGTGTTTGCAACAAAGAGACTTTTGCTAATAAACAGATTCATTTTTTTTGTCATTGAAAAAAAAACCTTGCCATGCACAGACTATAAAAACGCAGCCAAGCAGCCCGCAGAAGGCTTACTGGCTTCTGAATAGACCAGACCTTTCCTGAATACTGGAAAACATCTTTATCATGAATGGGAAATCAGTGCTCCGAGCCCAGCAGCTGGGACGTGGAACGCTGGTATTTCTGAACTGATTTTCGGAACTTTCTGAGTATGATGATAGCCATCTGTAATTAGAGAGTCATTTGACGCTGCCTCGCTCTTGCTGCTGTAGACACCCCTGAAGTAATTCCCCTGCTCTTAGCCAAAAGCTGAACTGAGTGATGGTGCTGAATTTGAGGAGATCTTTTCCGTTTTTGCTTCTTGGAAATTCCGCTCTTCTCCCCTACCCGGCATCAGCAATAATTATAACAGTTACGTGCTACAGTACCTAACCGGGTGATTCAGCATCCCATTTTGTGGTGATCCTGAAGCTTTCGTTCCCATTACTGCCTGTGATGAGGTGGTGATCCATGATGCGCGTCTCTCTGCCTTGCATACCTGTGCCAGGGGAATTTTCCTGGAATAATTATACTCCCCCCAACCCCACAAATCTAATCCCAACTGTTTCTAAAGTGGTTTTCTCTGAAGGTGTGCAGGCAAGTACTGGCACACTACACGCACCTGAAGTGAATGCGGATGGTATCGTCACACAGGAAGCGGGTGGCCGTGGAGCTTGTCCCGTTTGTTTGCAACCTGTTGGTTCTGGGGGGGTGGGGGGTTGGGGAAGCTAAGTGTTAGAGTTATTAGCCAAGAGGGATCAGAATGTTGCGGGGAGGGTATCCTGTGTACCACAAACACTTCCTGCCTCTGTATCGCAAAACAAGAGGAACGGGGGGAGGGGCAGCAACTGCAAGTTGTTACCCATAGCTTAGGTCAACTGGAGCCCGTCCAAGGTCTTTGGCCTGTGCTGTCACAACGAACAGCCTGCTTCATTTTTGTGGGCCCCTTAATGCCTTAATTTTCCCAGGAGCTGCATAACTCCCTCCCCTTCAGCTCTTTTTGCGGTGGCCTGGATGAGAATCACTTTATTAAAGTGATTTATCGGTGGAATTGGATGATTGGTCACCCGGTGTTACTGGCACGACGCTCACCATGAAACTCTACGGCCGTTCCTGGCTGCTGTCCCCAAGTGCGGCTCGTGATGTGCATTTACCAAACTGGGTGTTTTCACCCAAGGTGCCTGGATTATGTGTTGAAGGGTGTCACATCAAGAACTTACCCCAAAATTGTTTGGGTTATTTTGGAATATGAGCAACTTATATCATAACAGCTTTGTTAAATGATTATATTGCCTTCTCGATATTTTAATTCTTCAGAATTTTTCAAAACAATGGTCACATTAAGCAGGCAACTCAATGTCAAAGTCTTAGTGTAGCACCATATTAACTATGAGGGACATGAGGTATTTGTGTGCTGTGTTAATTCTAATTCCACCTTCCAGACGTCTTTTTCAGTTAAAGCCTGATGTCCTTGTAGTGTGATTGATTTAACCAGCCAGGATGCTCTGCTAAGCTCAGTGTCACATCAGGGTTTGAGCCTAGACCTCTTTCCATTGGTCAGTGCTGCTCTGATAAGGCATAATAGAAAAAGGCAAAGATAATCTGTTGAAACAAGTGCTGGGAAATAAGTGGGGTTAGGGGCAAATCTACCTTTAACATTCTAAAGCAAGGAGAAAAATAAATGACAAAGCAACCAAATCAGGTGGCTGAGATTTGAAACATTTTATGGAAAGACAGACATAATAATGTTATTCCAGCTTTGTAAACCTAGTGGAGTAGTATGAGGTTATTAGTGATATGTTAGTTGCTATGTTTCTTGAAAGAAAAAAAGCAAAATGCTTATGAAATCAGTGAAATCCTGCTATTCAGACCTGCTAGATATTTCACTCCCACAAATGGCTTAAATCCCAATACCATCTGTTGCCCAGTCTTGGCAAACATCACCTGATCGCGAACATACTGTTCATGTTTATGCGTTTTTATAGGTACATAATTCTTGAATAAAGTAGGGTGCTTTATGACATCACTGGGTGTGTTTATACTTCTGGGTTCTATACTTAATAAAACAAAAACTGAAAAAAGTCCTAGTTTTCAAGTCAAGTCTAGTGTGGCTTATTGTCACACCATTCTTACACTGGTATATGGTGGCATGAAATAGCATTCCCCTACGATCATGGCGCAACCTACAGTACAACAACAGTGACAGGGGAGGGCTTTCACAGGACAGGGGGGCTGGATGCAAGGGTCTATATGCTGTGCATAGCACTTTGAAAGTATGTAAACAAGCGTGGTTAATGCAGCAGAATAAACAGTAGAATTAATAGTGTCAATAGACTGACGATATATAAATAATAATAAGGTAAAGTGACTAGTGTCTAGTGGAGGAGGAGGGGGGATATTTTTAAGAATGGGTAGCTGGTGGCAGGAGTTTCTGGGAGATGGGTGTCCTTATAGCCTCGGGGAAGAACCTGACTGAACTGGCGCGGATGTTCCTGTTCCTTGTGCCAAAGAGTCTATGGGATAGGCAGAATGGGTTCTCCTCGATGTTGTGGGTGCGCTTGACTGATACCCGTCCTTCCCCTTTGAGCCCATGTGGCTCACTTACAGTCATACCACTCTGAAGGTTTTAAGTTACAGTCGTCTTCAGAGACATGTATCAGGTGCCAGAAAAAATGGGTAATATCTAAATGCACATCCCTAAATTTCCCATGCTGTGTGTGTGTGTGTGTGTGTATGTGCCCTGCGATGCATTGGCATCCCTTCCAGGGTGTAGCCCAGGCATCTAGGGTTTTATCTCTCTGTTGACGTTCTGCAGATTGCATTTGGAAAACTCATCCTGCATTCTGGCTCAGACTAAGGAGAATTAATTGACTGTGGGCCTCAGAGCTGCAGAAGCACCGTGATTGCATTTTGATGTGTCCAATGTGCCTTGCAGCCCTCACAACGACAAACTGAAGCTCTGCCAATCACAACAGCCCCAGATCTGATGACAGTCAGACTGCTCGAGCAAGCAGTTGATGTGATTCTTGAACTGGGTCAAGTGCTTTAAAGACTGGAGGGGAATAGCAGCTGGTAGAATGCAGGGCCTTCGATAAACAAATGATTATGGAGAAGCAACATTTAACAAGATACTTGTATAGAGAGGCGGTGACAGAAGGATATCACCACTGGGAGGAATAATATATATTTTTTTATCTTAGCAAAATTATTGTTTTGTGGCATGAAGTCATGACACTCCTATTGAGTGAGGGGTAGGTAGGGTGTGTGGTGTAACACTCATGTGGCACTCAAGAGGAAGAGGAGGCAATTAGAACTTTCATGATTTTCTCCCCTGGAATGCCTTTGTTTCACTTCCCAAACATTGACGTTCAAGTGTCCAACATGTGCAATTAATGACAGCTCTGATGTGGGTAGGGATGTACTAGATACATACTCTTTTTGCAGAATCTAACAAAAAGTCAAATCAGATTTAAATGTTTCTCTTCATTAGCAACTTGGAGTATATTTATAGACAAAAAGAACATGAAAGAAAAGAGCTTTGGGATCAAAGAAAACGATTCGTATATTCTTGTATTCTTAGGATACACTCAATTATTCAATGTCCACTTTTCACCCATGTTTACATTAATCTTATCTGGCTTGTAATTCTACAATATTTTGCTATTTATTCAGCTGGCTGTTTAATGAAGCTGCTCTGTATCTTATGCAAGAGCGCGAGAAGAGTTTCCCCTCCACAAAAAAGGTCTGACGCTCTTAGGTTCTCTCGCTTCCCTGTTGCTTCCAAACAGGCTAAAGGTGAGCACTGGTTATGGTATCATTATGTGTGGATAAAGGATAAGAGAGGACAGGAAAAGGGGCCTTTGGCATCGTTTCACAGTCTCAACTCATGAGCCCTTTGGATCAAATGTTCTGTGTGCCCACCATGTAATTTTAGGTGGCATTATGCACCCTGGTTGAGGCTGGGCTGAGAAGCTAAACATTTACAATGCAAAAACAAGCAAAATGCTGCAATAGAATGCTCAGCATGCTCCTTGGGTTGTTTATGCTGCCATCATCCTATGTTTGAGTCTTGTTTACACTTGCCTCTTCCTACTGAAAGGTTGTGTCATTGCTAGTACAAGTATGCTGTGAATAATTTGAACCATCAGGTAATACGAAAAACAACAAAGCTCACTGATGTTGCCTCTGACGGACCTCATTGTGGTTTTGCTACATGAAAGAGAGTGAAATTTTTGTGAGTTTGTGTGTAGGTATATATGTGCAGCTTTGGAGATTGGTCTGTGAAAGATGCTGCGGTCAATGATTCCCAGAAGCCCACGTGTCATGTGTTTGGTTTATTTCCTGGAGCGTATTTTGTTTAGCTTTGTCTTGGTGCACTGATTGGACAGCAGAAATGACACCAGACACTTGCAAGTATGCACTGCATGTGACGGACGAGGACAAAAGGCCATAGGAGTCACATCTGAATAGACTTTCACAAAAACAAGTCCCTCCTGTGACTCTAACCTGCATCCTACTATCTAAAAATGCAGCATGCAACAGCTATTTCATAACCAGTTCAAGTCCCAGGACCAGCTTTGCCTCAGACCCCTTGACAAGGCTGCCAACTCTCACGCATCTGGTGTGACACTCACACATTCAGACTCTCATGTAAACTTATGCAAGGAATCTTACAGGAAATCTATATTATTCCATTATTATTCCATTATACACCTAAAATTAGCAACATCAAATCTTTGCGGTAGTTTGCAAACTATTTCGAAGGTAATAAAACTGCTACATATATGTAAATACGTATGTTTGTGTGTGCAGACTTGTCTTGAATTGAGAATGTCAGGCTATCCCTGACTTGAATCTTGTGCTTAACCTGAATTTCTCCAGTAAAATATTAGCTGTCATAAATATATATCTACCTTGCACCAAAGTTTCAAAGTGCTGTATAATGATAATCAGTACCTGCTCTGTTTACGATTCAGGATGAACAAACTGCAGTTTATTTCTGATACCTTGGGACCAAATAAAGAAGGACGGTACGGTTCAGGGTATACCGTACACGATATAATTGGAGAGAGCTGGGTAAGTCTGTGATTTCGGTGTATATTAATTAAACAGCAGTTCGGATTTTGTTTCGAAAAATGTTTCGCCCCCCTTTCGTCGAAAACGGCGCGTTATAATAACGCAGCACGTGAGTGTGAATCTGCCCATAAATGAATGAAATCGGACCTGCTTGCGTGCGAGGCGCGTGGGCGGTCCGCGACGGGGCGCGCGGCGATCTCATTCAATCTTCTAACGGTCGGACACTCTGGCGGCATCATTAAATATGAACTTACACACGGGGCGACGTCTGAAAACCGTGCAATTTCTGCCCGTTGACAGCTTCTGGTAAGTAGACGTTGGCTTACGATACAAAAATCACCGAGTAAAGTTTCTGCCAAGTCACACAGTAGCCAGTAAATTTCCCGTCTTAAAATAAACCTCAGATGGATGGTTGGCGACTATTCTGAGTGAGGTCCAAGTTTAGTAGCCTACTGTTCATTGGCAAAGGGATGTGATGTTACTATCCCAACAAACACATTTCAAACACTCTGACAGAGTCCTCAAGATGAGATAAATTACACACTTTAAAAATAAGAACAGCATTAACTGGTAGCGACACTAAATATTTTACAGCTCTTTGTTTGGGGGCGGAGCGGGAGTCCGCAGTCATATTATCATTGCATTAAATCCAGGAGTAATTAATTGTACACATTACAGGTACACAATAGTCATGAATATTTTAAATGAAGGGCACTGTTAGAGTTTGAGCTGATGCCACACTAGTGTCTGTGGTGCACGTGGCTCACCCACTATTTCTCACTACTCTGTCATGATGGAAAACAGCTGCAAAGATCGCAGCATGAGCCTACAGAAGCCTGTTAATCACCCCTCCTGCACAGCTTTGTCCCACAGTTACACCTTGTTGCATCATAAAATCTGGTTTAAATACATATTTTTAAAACAATGGAAAAATGATTTTTTTTTTCAACCCCAACAGGTCATTTACTGATTTTCTATTAAAACATATGTAATGGGAAGGAGATGTTTGGTTTGAATTGGTACTTTTCTTCATGCTTGTGTTTGGTGATGCATAATCATGTTTAGGGTATATGCTGACTTGTGAAAAGTATATGTTAAAGAAGAAGGTATGAGTATTAGTATGGGTTTGTGCTCTGTTTTTATCTGAATCTGTGACAGTGATACCACATGGTGTGGGCACATTCGCCCCCAAATGTCAGCCTGCAGCATGTGGAGAACAATTGACGGAACCAGCTGGGATGTAGAGTGAAGAAGCCTGTTTACAAACAGACAGTCCTAAGGGGGACTGGATGGTAAAATGGCCTGCTTTTTGCCAGGTGAACTTTGGGTTCTCAACCCCCGGATGCTGCCCTACGTCATGCCCCCTTCAGGTTATCATGGCCACTGTTTGGGGGCATGTGTAAGGCAAAGGTCTGGGCTCTGCCTAAGCCTTGGATGACACATGGCCCAGTAGATATAGCTAAAACGGGTGCCCTTTTTTAACCTCTTTGTTTTTAACATACGAGAATACAATAACAAACATTGGCGATCAAAAGGCTCGTGAGATCTTTTTTGAATCAAGATGTGTGATTGTGCACCCCCCACCCCTCAGACAACCCCTACTGTGTCCCTGCTGTTTTGTTTGTCACACCCTGCAAGGAAAGGTCCACAACAAATCCTGTCTGAGAAACCTCTGTAATAGCCTTCATGTTGAATCATTGCATTGTATCTGAATTTGCAACTCCTTTCACTATATTCCTTAATTATTGCTGCTTTATGGGTACTTTTTTAAGCTTCCAACTAAAAAATGAGGTCACTATAGGACCTGACGGGTTCAAACCCCTTTTTTTACTTGTAAGATGTGGTCGGCGTTAATCCATGACATTGCTGACAGTAAGAGGTGCCGCCATCTGTGTTAACTCTCAAAGATGACATGACATTTTCACAAATTATAAATTATGCAGAAGGTACTTGCTGGGCACAAGTCCTAAGGTTTCATTTGATTCTGTTCCTCTTAGTTTTGATTTTTGACATTTGTTCCACTTTAAATGCTACCTGAATAAATAGCTTTTTTATCTTTGCTGGGAATATAATTGAGTTGCAGGTAGTCTATGTACCAAATAAATGAGTAGTATGAATAAATAACATATCTGTTCTCCATTTCACAGCCCTTTGTGCTGGTCCTTGGACCCCTTGAGGTTGCTGCTGTGTATGTAGGTTTTTTTTTCCATAGGCAGTATTATGGGAGGATCGAAGTCAGGAAACTGGGGTGAGGCTTTGAAATCACTGGCCTTCTCTCTATCATTTCCTGAAAGGTAAAGGAAGTGGCCGGTATATTTAGCACACAGCTGTCCTCGATGGAAACATTCAAGGCCCCCTGATGGACGGTGGATGGACGGTTGGGGTGCGGATATGGGAGGGAAAGGCGCTCTTGCAGTCTTTCACGTCTGTGCTCACTGACGCTGGATGGGTGCCATAGCGAGAATATGTTCATGCTGCGATTGTGTGATGCTGGAACTTGATTTCAGAAGTGTAAATAAAATGCTGGCCAAATTAGCTTTTAGGAACTCCACCTGTAGATAACCATTGAAGTGACCTCTGCGTATTCATCTGAATCTGGAATTCAGTACTCCTATACCAGGGAAAGACCCCTGGCTGGTCAATGCTTTTGTATAAAAAAAGAGAAGTAGTACCCTCAATTAAAAATTTTAAATGATAAAAAAGTGAAGGTACTGCTAGCTGTATCAAGTAAAGGCATATATATATATACACACACACACACACAAGTATAGAAATTGATCATGGTGCCAGCCCATTTCAGGGTGCACACTCATACATTCGGTCAGTTTAGGCACTCCAGTTCACTTTAACTTAAATTGCATGTTTTTGGATTATTGAGGGAAACCAAAGGATCCTGTGTAAAAACACACACACACACACGGGGAGAACTTGCAAGCTCCACACACACAAGATGACAGTGTATGGTGAGAGCTATCCATTACACCACTGAAAATACAGGTAAGTTTAGCAAAATAATTAAATTCAAAGTGATGACAAAGGCTAGGGTACTCCAAGAGGCTAAAGAGCACATAGCTTATAGTTATCCATTGTTAACCTCAACTTATTGAGGCTGTAGATGTCTTCTCTTAAGATATTGTTGCATTGCAGTTAGGGGTAAGTATTGTTAAGATTTTACCGATACCAATATCATATCAATATCATACTCAATTGTTGCATTTTTACTCAAGCATTATTAAATTAAATGCGTTTTTATTCAAGCTTTATTAAATACAATGCAATTTTATTCGACTATTGTAATTCAGTGTGCTGTTTTGCATCAATGACTTTTGTCATTAATTTATTTCCATAAGCACTGCATTTACTAAAGTGAACCCATACTGTTGAACACTATACTCTATCTGTCACGATGACTGGAGAGAACAGTATATGAACATGCACTTATGCAAGTAAAATGTGATCTCCTGATGCCTGCAGTCATCATCATTAGGGGACAATTTAAAAACGTTGCCATGTGAGGGCTCTTTTCCACCGTAACAGGCACTGTACTTATGGTACAGTACTTTCACTACTTTCCTTTTTCCATTGACTTCCGGTCGCGTACCAGTTTCAAAAGTTCCAGTATCGAAAGTGCCAAACTGGGGTGCTTTTTTGGTACTTTGGAGAGGGACTTGAAACATTTTCTATGTTGATTGGTTATGCAAATAGCCTGCCTCTGAAACACAATACAACTGCCATCTTTAAAAAAGTTGTATACTCAGAGCAACAATAAATGAAGTAAAAAATAAAAGCAATAATAATGGATGCATGGACAAATGTAACACCCAAGCATTAACTGGAAGAACAGATACAACAAGATCAGGACAAAAAATACTTGGTGACATAAGGCTTAGAATGAATTAACGACAAAAATACCAATAGTGGCACTGTTTGTCCTGGAACATATCGATAGTATTGGTATCGCTCAGTTCCGAACTGGTACCAATTCAGTACCGGTTCTCGACATCCATCCCTAATTGCAGTTCCGGTAATGTAATAGGCCTATTTAACTTATGCGATGACAGCATTTTCATTAACTTTTAATCTGAAGCAAATTTTAAACGATGTGTTCTTCTTGAGTCGTTGAAATTAATTGAGGAATCATGACAGCTCTACTTAACACTATTATTATAACAGAATGAATATCATGATTATAATGAAATATTGTGATATAATATTTTTGCTATGTTGCCCATTCCTATTTTCCTCTGTTTGTTGCCTCAATGACGTCACCATTTCCACTTTTGTACCAGGATATCAACCTCAGTTTTAAAAGTGATTAACAGTCAGCAAAATCATTCCATCTGAGACTAGCTGTCTAGACAAGGCTGTGTTTAGAGCAAAATTATCACTACTCATTGTTGTATGAATGTCAAGTCTGGTCTTTCAGTAAGTCTAAGACTTAAGCATTTCTCAGGAGGATTACCGACTACTGGTTTTGCCAGCTGTTAATTTTTCTCAGGCACTGATTATAGTTCTGTGTTGTTTTTTAATGATAACTGAGCAGACAGTAGTATAAGAACCTAGGTTTGCATCCTAAAGGTTCAAGTTGTTGGATCTGGTCTCTGGGAAAAAGTACTAAGTGTATAATACATAATAGTCTTTTATGTTATTGGATATGTCTGGTGGCATTTAAAAAAAAATTCAAATGAAAACTCTGCTCAAGGGTGCAGCTGCATGGATCCTTCTGGGTATTTTGCTTGCCCTGTAGCCTGTGCCTGTCTGAAAATTCAATACATCGTGTGGGTGGCTCTTCCCTTCTGCGGTAGTTCTCTTAGAGCTCATGAGATCTTGATTCATGGCCTACACTGAGAATGGAGCCTCGCACCTGATTAGCATCCTGATTGTGGAAGTACCGCCTCTCGGATGTTGCATTGGAGTAACGCGGCAATGAGGGGCACGTTGTAAGTGTAAACTGGTTCATTGACTATGGAGAAGTTCAGTAAAAGGCCTCAATTTTGCAAGTGTCTCAGTAACGTTATTAGTAATGAAATCATTGTGACAAGAAAAAAGAGAACAGAATTGTCAATACAGACCCCAAAGGGGGACATGCATGGCATTACAGTAGGTGACTTCTTGTGTCACTCAATGACTGTTCTTTATACTGTAGGTAATGAGTACAAGTAGAAATGGAGAATGATGGCACAAAGTAAAACAGACAGTGGATCTATATATATATATATATAATTTTTTTTTCCAGCCTACTATGCTTTGTCATTTTGGGAAAGTAGTGTCAGAATGCTTGTTTGTCTGGGGAGTGGGGTTTAGTTGTTGCTTCTATGAAGAATTAAATAATCAGGCCAAAGTGACTCTGGAAAATGGAGAAATTGGCTGTGACAGACTTGATGTAGAAAGAGCCATTTTCAGAGCTACGCTGATCAAGGTATAGATAGTCCCCTTACATAGATTTTAGGTTTCTATCAGGAGCTTTGAATTGGTTGGGGTGAGACATTAATCCAAGAAACAGTTTTATGGGTTTCAAGGCATCCACCTTACATTCTTTAAATTGGAGTTAGTGAGTCTAATGAGGGATTGTGACTGACCACGTGAGGCCTCATGGGATGGAAAAAATGAAGGCATTGACTTTACAGGATCTTTTGTAAGAAGCTGTACCCCCTTACACAAACGCTTACCTCAGACTTCCTCTATTAGCTCCTTTCAATAATCTCCTATTACCTGATGTTGAGACCAGGTGCAGAATAAGCAACCCCATTTTTATTTCATTTGTTCAGTCTGGCTTTATCATTCTTTACTGGTGACTGTTCCACCATGGCACCGTGGTTTGTCTCAATTCGGTCACCTTGCAGTCTGTGTAGGTGTAGTTTAGACTATCCATCTCATTGGATTAACTAACTGATTAACTGACCGTATTGTTACTTCCTGGGAACTAAAACTTACCTTAAAAAAAGAACACCAAAATGATTTGTTGTAGTGACACATCTTAAGTCAGTCCTCATTATTGACAAGTAGTAAAGCTGGAATGGTATTAAGCATCACTAATACTGTTTTGTGGTCTAGCCAAAATCTCATTTATAATCTTGGTAATCAAAAAATAATGAACTGACATTAGGTAAGCTGCACTGGGTATCGAATTGTATTATGAGGTTATGGCAGACAGTCTGTGTGTTACAAAACTCCTGGTTAGTGTCTTAGAGAGCTAAAGACGTCTCTTTAATTCTATTCACAGCATTAATATATAAATAGTGTGCATCTCTTTTCAGACTTTGTTTTTCCGTCTCTTTTGTTGGTTGTTAAGGGTAGCAGAGTTTTGATTCTCTTGCCATTTTAATTTTGAGCCAGACATAAGCCAACCAAACATAAACTCAGATGGAACTAGGGGTAATATTTTAGGATTTAAATCTTTTTTCCATTCTCTTGTGGAAAAGTGAGACAATGGGTAAGGCTGGCGTACTACATCATTTCATGAGAGCAGAGTGCTTACATGGCCCCCAGTTCACTACCTTACCAGCACCTCACATGCTATTCCAGACCTTATGTGTACACGTCTCGCACACATGCAGAAAAATTCTCATGGTCACACTTACAAATGCATTATTAAATGTAACTTTGAGTACAGACTGAGGATATGATTGTCCATAAAAATGTAACAAATTTAACATAGTGATTATATTCAGATGCATTTATCATGATATTGGGATGTGAATGTGCATCTTGTTTACCATCCTTGCACATCAGTGGCCAATTCTTCAGTGTGTGAGTAAGGAAACAGGTACAATAGCAGTAAAGCATACAGTAAAGCCCAGTGAATGGAACTGCTTTTGTTGCTACGAGTTTGGCAGTCCACCTAATTAGTGCCTGGAACCCAGTAAAAAAAAATCAGCATAATTAAAAATTGAATGTTTTGGGGTTTTAAAATTTCTTCGTACACACACTGATACAAAGAGGAACTACACGGTTTCTATAATGCCATATTAGCACACTTCAGGCCACTGCTATTGCTACTGATATCATCCCTCCTTGGGATTAAGATCACCAGGCCCATGTAGAGACCCTTGAATAATGGTATCACACTTGGGGAGACACTGAGTTCTAGCCTAGGGAAACGAGATGATTAAGGCTCCATATGCACATGCTCCTTGTGTGTGTGTGTGTGTGTGTGTGTGCGTGCACGTGTGTGTGTACGTGCGTGTTTTTACGTTAAAGTTTTGCTTTAATCATCTGCTATTGTTATTGGAATGGTCCTATCACTGTAGTAAAGGCTGGATTGTTTTTACTGGCTGGTGCTTGGGTAAAAATTATTTTCTGGAATAAATTGTTAACAAACATAAATGAGGAAAAATAAAAACTGTGCAGTGCACACATGGAAAAGAAATTCTCAGGTACTGATTTAGTAGCTTTTTTGCATGAAATGATGTTTTTTATGCGCTGTCGTGATTAAGGCTGCAATAGGACTTTTTCAGCTTTCCAGATGCACAGAATGCTTGCACTGCTTTTCAGCACAGGGTGCAGGAGAGCTGTGTTATGGGTATGCTGTTTACCACACAGTCCCTGCCCACTGTTACCACGGAGACCACTAAGTGCAGGGTACAGATTGTATCCAGGAGCATGGGCTGGCATGTCAGGTGATAATGGGCAAACAGAGACAAATTCAGGCAATTAGAGCTAGTAGTAAGAAGACTTGTCAGTATCAATCTTTCCTTCTTACTCTTTTTACTCTCCTACCTTAAGCAACTTGTGTTGTGAACATCACGTGATCATAGCCCCCCCCAACCCTCCATCCTATATCAGTTCCATCCCAGGCAACTGGTAACCAAACATTTAGCAAGGGAATTGGTCACCTGACCCATCGAGGCACGACACATTCAGCCAGCAGCATTTAACAGCAGTGATCTCACACAAGCCAGTACCCAAACCTGGTGCTGGCTGATCTCCAAGGGGCAATGAGAAGATTATTTTATTTCTACTGTGACAGCAATGGTGAACCTACACAAATTACGAAATGTTAAATTGCTGGGTTCCCACTGGTGAGTAAGTAATATAACATCTGCTGAGTTTAGACTGGGGGTTTTTGGAAAGGCAAAACTTTCCTACCATGTATGTCATGTAGACGGATCCTCACCAGTAGGGATCGGACTGCCTCTCTCCGTTGAAATCAATATTTTTAAAGTATATTGGAAGAGAGAATATGTGTTTTTTTCTCTACAAAGTGATTTAAGATATTTTTTTAATTCAGGTTAAGCTGAAGGGTAGTTTCTTTTCCTGAATGAACCTGTAAGGCTTTCAGTCCGTAGTCCAGCAGCCCTTAATTGGTGCACCAACTGTTGCCTTTAAGGAAAAGTTAAAAAGGTGGGACAGGTTAATCCATATGGAGGGAACAGCGAAGGCCTGGAAAGCAGGTTTCAGGTTCCTCCAGGAGTCTGACTCATTAGCTTGAGCATGGGCACAGCTCGTTGGCGGCGTAGTAACAGGTGAACTCAGCCATTATCATCCTCATTATTCTTTTTTTATGTGAGAATTAATATCTGACAGAGGCAATAGTAATAAAAAAAAAACAACAATAAACTGTTTTATTTCATTTTTTTCTTTGCTCCCCCCATACCTCTGGATTGCCTTTGATCTGTTAGTCTGGGCTGACCTCAGCTCTGTTTGCTGGGTCGAGTTAATTACGATGACACAATCGGCTCTGGCAGTATGGGTCTGGCCGAGGAAACTGGCTGGTAAAGAACCAAAAGCAGCCTTTTTCCTCACCCCTGTGACCTTCTCCATTGCTGTCAGCATGAAGCTCGCATTGCTTCTTTGATGACAACACATTGTCAGGTCTTCAGTTCCTTAATTCCACCTGTAAACATTGCAAGTCCTGTAATTGACAGCCAAAGAATAAAATATTGATTGAGCAGAATGGAACCATCTTATGGGGAGATGAGTGAGAAGGTTTTGGGTAACCACTCCATGTTTACATGGCAGTAGTTACTTGAAGCACGCCTCCTGAATACTCTTCTAAGCCTCTCCACAGGCCAACCCTGCAGTCAGAACCAGTCTGTGGACCTTCGTTTTACCAGGGGAATGGATTAGGTTGTTTATTCCTGTTCCTCTCTCATACTTTCTGTCCCTTTAACTCTCTCTTTTTAGTACTCTTAACATGTCAACAAAACCAGTTGCTGGCATACCTTATATCATGGTAACACACAGCTGTTGGCAGGTGTTCTTCTTGGTCTCAAGTGCCTGGAGACAGATTCTACTCAAGACGTGCATGCATTTGTTTGCATGATGTTAGGGGCTGTGGATATAATTGTCAGTGGCTGCTGTATTTATCAGTCTTGGTTAGGATGCTACAAGTTTAGTGTATATTAAGAGACCATCCACAGGAAATGAACCAATATTTGTTATGTTAATGTTGATATGTTAATATCACCATTGCATGTTATGCACATGCAGTTGACACTTTGCAAGGACTGCGATAGCTGGATTAAGATTAGGTTTGGGCGGTATCTAATTCTCCATACTGGCATATCGTCCAGACATTGGTATTAAGATCACCATACAAATATTTGGTATTTTGATGGTATTTTCAAAAGCAATGCTATTCTGGTATTTTGAAATCTTGGCGATATAGTTTACTGATTAAGTGTGCTGACCAACATTTTTAGCCTCTGTGGATCTTTATTTTGCTTTGTCTATAACCTGAGCCTACTTCTGCAACAAAGCCACTGTCAGATACCGACGCCAGGTTACTTAATTCAATTATTGATAATATTGTCATATAACCCAGCCCCAATGCTATGTTGGCACAACTTTTGGCAACACCATCAACTTATTTGACAGATTCTGTTGGTAGATAATGACCAACCACAGTTCCATTTTGGTTATAGTTTTATTTTTGGTATATTTTCAATTAATTATTATCTTTTTTGCTTTATAAATATTACAGTATTTATCACAGAAAATTCACATTTTGATATTTGAAAATAAGAATATTAAATTTTCCAATATCATGCAGCTCTAGTAGTTCCATACATCTCCAGCATTAGAACAGACCCCAAATTGTCACTACTGCTTCCCCCAGACTCCTAATACGCAACACGCACCATTCTGACCTCCCTGGCCCATTTCCCCAGCTTGTCGAATGTTCTATACCCTCTCCTAGCCCTGGAAAAGCTAATGCCTCATCTGATTGTTTGTTTATAGCTCACAGATGCCATTTTCTCCCAGTGGCCTTTTGTGGAATTTTCATGGTCTCTTTTTTTTCCACTGCTCTGACTGAGCATTAATTACAATAGCGCAATGTTTATATGGGTTTGTTGAGCAAAATGAAAAATAAAACAACCTAAGAAGAATGACATAAGATGTTTTTCTCCTCTTGCCCAACATGCCATAAGAGTAAACGTTTTTGTCCCATGATGTGACCATCGGCTTCTGCTTGCGGTTAACAGAATTAAAGACCATCATTTTTCATGTCATTTACAATGATCGTGGTAGGCCATCAGACCCAGTAGGCAGTGGCTGTCTGGCAGTTGGATGTCATTCATTTTGCGTGTCTGGAAACCTCATAGATGGAAAATAAACCCTTCTAATGAATTTGGAATACACTTGGTCGTTCCACAAGCTCCTTGATGGCAGTGTAAACCACCAAGCTCATATGCTCTGCTGTGAATCAGCAGTGAGTTACACTGCAAGGTTAAATATCATTTACGTACTCATTCATCCAGTGGGTCATTTCCCAGTACTCACTCCTTTACTGCCAGCTGTTCATTCACAAACTCAGTCTTTCAGGATTTTGTGTTCATGTTTTCTTGACAAAGATTCATAGGAAGTTGACAGCAGGTTAATTGTCTCCTGTCCTTCCCCCATCAAAACCCCCTCACCATAAAAATAAGAAGGGGGCCACGTTCCCTCTCGCTTGTCAGTTGTAACCCTTGGTCAGTTATCCCTGGGGTGGTTTGGCAGGGTATGTGGACATCTGGGGGGCCATTAACTATAGAAGCCTCCCCCCCCACCATTCCTGACCGGATGATGACCTGTACAGTGGGAAAGGAACACCTGTCAGGGCTTTCAGTGTATGTTTGGACAAAAAATGCCATCAGAGCTATGGAGTTTAATCCTGTTTTATACTGAAATGATCATACTGCACTGTCACCTCTCGCTGTGCGACTCATCTGTAGATGAAGTAACATGTTCGTGTGTGCATGTACAATCGTCCCAAGCTGCCAGTTTGTCTACATGCTCATTCACACCTGTTTGTCAAACTTTCTGTAACTTGTTTGGTAATAAGGGTAGTGTCCTATGGTGGACCAGGCACTGCTGTCACCCCATTTAGTTCTTTAGAAGACAACTTCTCCCGTGGGCACCTACATATAACCCTTAACATTGCTACTGTGCCATGCAGGGCAGGATTTGTGTGAAATAGTCAGGAGCTACCCCACACACTTAGTGTGCTGCCAGTTGTGCATGTGAAGAGAAGAGAAATATGACCTGTCATTTCCTGACAGAGCTAAGCTGGCCTTGCCTTGATGAGCTGCAAGCCGCACTTCTCCGAGGTAACAAGATACCTTTTGACACGCTTAGAGTCGACATCTTTCTCCCTGTTTGTCTATATGTAGAAAAGATTGCTGGTATATGAATGTATTTTATTTATTACCGCTGCTTAGCTACACAATAATCCTGACCTTTCATGCACACACAAGTTTTAGACCATGTGACCATTTTGTGTGATTTTAGTCGCACATAATGTGAATTTCAAAATAGAGGTGGGATTGAACAGGCGTTTGGGTATTTCCCATTAGACGTGGTTCTGTTCAGCTTCCTGCATGGCATCTCTTAACAGTCATGCATGTTATATACCAATGACCAGCCCTAAAAGGCTTTACTGATTAGAAAAAAAATTCAGCCCACAACATATTCTCCCCTACCTATCCATCTCACTCTTTTTATTCCCTCTCTGGTTGCCATACCTTAAGCGCTGTGAAAACTCTCAGCTGTCAGGTCTGAAGGGGGCTGGCATTGGATGAGCTGGTACAGTGAGAGCAGCACTGGTATAATGGAGCAACTGACTGGCAACTGTGCTGACCAGTGTTCCAAATGTCTAGGGACTCTGCTTCCCTGCGTAAGGTCAAACAGTTGTTGGCACTGGGACAAGGCCTGGCAGTACCGTCTGGAACTCTGACTTGGGTTTCCAAAGACATGCATATTCATATTGATATTGTACACAGAGTTTTATGTTACATCTGGGATTCTGTCGAGAAATGAGGCATGTTATCCTGAGTATTTCTTTCTAGTTAAAGTAGTAATATGAGGGCTTCACATTAGGTGACTTGTTGCTTTGCAGCTTGTAGTCATCACATTTGTGACCTGGTATTTGTAACTCAATAGCCACAACTGGTTACTTTTTTGTAAGTCCCTGTGACCTTTCTAACTAGGATTCCATATTGCCAACACAACAGTTGTTTGTCACTGAGCATGCTGCAAAACAGACATGCTCACTCATTACACTCACTGACGCACACATGGGCCCAGCCACTCCTCACCATTTATATGTAGTCTCCTTTCATATTTACTGTTCTTAGATTTCAGACCTTGATGACATTGTTCTAAACAGAAATTTGTGTGCTCAACTGGACCTGTTTAACCACATTGTAAAAAACTATTTTTAGGAATCTATGAAAGCTTGTCATTTTTTATGCAGTTTTCTTTGGTTTCGTTCCTTCAGTTCTTTTCAAAGTTCACAAAAAGCTGAAATATCTGACTGAAGTTATCTAATAATTAATCATGCGTTATATATGCAGTCTAAATGGTATGCCCACCAAACCAATTCTAAACATACTTGGGATATTGGCATAGGAAGACTTTGCAAAGTCTTGTGGCGAGTCTCTTTTGCTAAACTGTCTACTAGGGTGGGAGTCAATGAGCTTCCTGTATTAAAATGTTTGGAATTTCAAATGCTTTTATTGAGGCTGTCAAACCAAATTTCATTTTAAAGTAAAATAGTGCAAATGTTAGTGGGGTTAGGTGTCAAGTGCCTGATGCTCTCCCAACAAAGCTTCTTTATATGAGTTACGTATGGTCAGCCATCGGAAATCACCAATGGCCATGTTTATTTTCAATACATCTTACTAATTTTACAAGTCTAAAATGAGGTACACATTTCATGAGCGCTTGGCATACATGTTATATGAATGGAGGACATATACCTAAGGAATGTGATCCCTTATGATCCCAGACCAGATGGTGGCACTGACCACTCCCTCAACTTTGAAGCTGTCACCGGACCGGAATGTGCTAATTATAACCCTAATTTTATTGCAGTTTTGTTGCTATACTGTATATGACAAGATAGGAGTGAAAGATGGGGTTGCGCATTGCGATTCAACAGTTTCTATGGGCAAATAGTACGAAATATTAAGAAAAGAATCATAATAAGGTTTCCGACACTAATTATATGAACTGAGAGGGTAAAGTCGTTAGCCTAGCGAAAACCTTTGTGACAAGGCTATCGTGGTGGCGTGTCCTGTAGTTGGGAATGATGAATCAGCAGTGCTCCAGACTGCCAGAAAATGAGCCTAACCGCAAGCTTCCTTACTTTACAGCCATTCTGCCCTGGAGTCCCGCGTCTGTCACTGAAGTTACTGTCTCTCCTCTTGCAGCTATTATGTGCTTCTTTTTACTTCAGGCAACAGTAATGTCAGTTAATGAGTTCACGTTAACATAAGGTGGAGAGAACAGCGAAAACCTACAGTCTGTAAGCAAGTAGATGTGGAATGAGTGTAAGATAAGAAGCTTGCAACCTGTGAAAGATGACACTGGCTTTATTTGCCACTTTTCTAAATAGGTCAGCCTCTCTGTGTGATCTGGAGACTTCTTGGTTAACCAAGCCACTTCCTTTCAGCTATCATGCAAATTTATCGACTAAGAAAGATTACCTTTCCTCAGTTTAGCATCTAAACCCAAACTAAAAATCAGTCAGTTTGTTATGAAAATTAGTCTGGCAATAAATTAATCTGAATGGCAAAGCTATAACACAGTGACTTTACCGGTGCTTGTGGTCAAGTTTTAGAGTTGGAATGAGTTGGAGCTTTTCATGCAGAAGCAAGATGTGCCAAAAGTGGTGTCAAGTTTTTTTTATTGTTTGTGACTGTGGATTCTGTGTATTCAGCATATTCATAATCGGCAACAACCAGCTAGCAGCTTAGCCACTGAAACTTGTCACTTTTTAAATGATTATATTCCAACTCAGTACAGTAGGAACTTGGCTGTAGGAAGCAGTAGTCAGTGTGAGTGCAGACAGAAACTGGCCCCAGGGGTGTCTCTCAACGTGCCTCCTCTGTTCCTTTTTGGTGGGATCTGGTGAGCTCATAAAAGCCTCCACTCTTGCTTTTTACTGTCCAGGAGGGCCGGAGGTGGCTGGGGTATGCAGCGGGGCGGCAGAATTGGGCCTTTCTGTACAAATCGAATCATGACAGCGTAGTGCTGCCCCTTGTCCGGGAAACATGCCATTGCTACTAAAAGCAACTGTGGAATTTTGATCACTCCAGCAGCAGGAGCGGCAATGGTGGTGTGATGTGAATCAAGCCTTCTATTCCAGAGCCCTTAGTCCCCACTGTCATGAGCAAGTATTATACCATATCTCTTTCAGCTCTGAACACATGCCTTGTGATTTATTGCTTCCCCCACTGTCCCTCACCCCGGAAGTTTGAAGTTGATTCTTTTTTCTAGTTCTTGAAATCCTACATTTTAGGATGATGACTTTGCAAACCAAATACACACACACACAAGTCATTGGTACATCTTTATGGTGCTTCAAACTTTGCTATTCTGTCATGTTTTACTACTTTTCTCAAAAGTTTACAGTAGTTAGTGAGTTGTGTCTGTCTGGCATCTTCATACGTAAGTTAAAGGAGGTCGGTCCTGTACTCTACAGGAAGCCAGTGAAGGGAACTAAGAAAAGGGGTTAAATGCTCATACTTTTTGCTCCTAGTAATAATTCAATCTGCTGTACTTTGAATGCACTATAAATGCTGTAATAAGCTGTGATATTATTAAGTGTGTTGTGTGAAAATCATGTTGAAGTTGTGCTATACTTATTCTGCTTTATGATAAGGGAAGTGAGAAAGTGTCTTTCAAAAGTGAAATGTGAGTCTTTCAAATGCATAAAAAGTAGTGACCACTTGCAGTACAAAGAGGGTGAGAATTCCCTGAGAGCAAACCTTATTTATTACTGACAGAGTACACACAGCCAGACATGGAGGCCCTGTTTTAAACACTCCAGTGTCAGGTCAGGATGAGCCCTCACAGATCCAGTGTGATGCTATATTGTTTTGATGAAGAGGTAAAACCAAGAAAAGTAGGATTTAATTTGAAATGGCTTAGCAATTACTGACAACATGTAAGGGTGTGGTGGTGCAGTGTTTAGCATTATTGCTTTACACCTGTATGGTTGGGGCTTAGGGTTGCGCTGCTTGTGTGGACTCATGTTCTCCCTATTTTGTGTGGGTACTCCAGCTTCCACGTGCAGTACAAAGATATACAGGTAAATGAATTGGTGTCTCTAGTTGCTCATATTGTGTGTATGTTTCCTGTAATGGGCTAGCATCCTGCACAGAGTGTCCATCAGCTTTCAAAAATTCAGGTACAATGACTATTATGATTGTTATTTCTAAAACTCTTGCCATCAGATAAACTTTATGAGTAAAATTGTGTATTAAGTTCCATTGACTGCTCTGAGTATTTAAGAATGATGTGATGATGGAAGTGGCATGTAATGTGTTGGGGGCTCTCTGTTGCTCAGCGGGTTGGGATGGAACTGTCTGACCCTGCCGTCTCAATTGTGCACTGCTTTGGAAAAATTATCTGCTAAATAAATGAAATGTAAATGGATTATTGTAGCTATGCAGGGATGCGATCCTGTATGTTTTAGAAAATGTTTTAATTCACTAGTTCACACCTGCTAGGCCAGGTGAACTAAATACCTAGCCAAATAATGACAGCACCAGGGATTAAGAACTGGGGGTGAGTAAGAACCAGAATATATATGTAGGCCATGAGAAAGAAAGCTGTACAATCAGGTTACAGCCCTATACACTGTGTGTGTGTGTGTGTGTGTGTGTGTGCGCATGTGTGTGCACGCACATGTGTGCACATTTTGTGAACTTCTATCTTTCACACTGGTAATTATCTAAGGCCAGTACATAGTGACGGCCGATGTATATGGCAAGGTGTTGTACCTTTTGGATGGCCTTTTTCGAAGGGCTTTGGTAGCTATGCCATGCAGTGTCATGTGCCAGCACTTCTTCCTTAAGAATTATCCCCTTCATACCACTGCTTGGGAATGGAGTGTACATTATAGAGATCATTCCGTGATATGCACAAACAGTTTTACGTGCATTCCACGGGGAGTTGTGTCATGACGGCCACGGGTTCAAGCAGATGATTCAGGGCACAGTTTTATGTAAGATTCTAATGTTTCTTTAGCAGCCGTTGGTCACATTCCTTTCTATGCAAGAGTTCCTGTTATGAAACCAGGGCCACTGGGACAAGTCCAGTTTAAAAGCCTACCTTTCTGGATGCTGCAACTGGATGTCGCGCAGTTCATGCAAGGGCACAGATGGGCAAAAAATTCTGCCACGCACTGCAGTGATCTGAATTCTTTCCCAGGACAGTGTAACCTCTGAAATGGTGTTTTGACTGTACTGGTCACCCCAATAGTCTTCTTAGTTGAAGTACACCTGTGGTGTATAATTTCATATGTAAGAACTCTACCCAATAGAAATACAATTCAGTAGTCTAACTGGTGTTAAGTTAAATGGAAATATGGTTCTCTAAAAACAAAACATCTGGGAACTTTTCCTTTTTGGCTTTTGATGTTCTAGCAGTTGACAATACCCTCTGTTATAAAAACTGAAAAAAACACCCACTTTCTCCTCTGTTAAAGCTCTTATGTGGAAGGCATTTGCCACTTCCACAATCAAAGCTGTTTGTGTTACAGCCTTGGTGGAAGCTCTGATTTTGTAGCATGGATCCAGGTTAATTGTATGTGAAATTTGTGGAAGAAAATTAATTTATACATGTCACAGGAATTTCACTGAAGAACAAGAGAGCATTCTGTTTTGGTTCCCCAAAACAAAATAAAACACAATATACAGTACTGTGCAAATGTCCTAAGCATTTAGATGCAATGTTATCTGTCTGGGTAGAAAGTGCATTCTGCAAAAAACACAATTTAGCATCAGACAGTAAAATCAGACAATAATAACAAGTAAAAATTTCTTCAGTTCTCCAAAAAGTTATTAATATCTAATTGGATGGATAGATGAATACCGATTCAGTTCCCAGTTTCACCACTACTAGCTCCCTAAATTAAGCTAATTAGTTAAAAAAGTCATTCTTTTATTGATTAACTGTTCAAGGTGTGCTAGTGGTCGAGTCAAAAAAACACATGGGTTTGTGGATGGTTGTTGCAAATACTTGGGTGATTTTAGCAGAAGTTTTGAAATGACTGAGCTAATACACTGTGACAGGCATACTATCATAGTTTTACACCAATATGAAGATCATTTAAACATAATTATCTTTGCCTGCCTAAGAGTTCTGCACAGTACTGTATGTATAAGCAAATACATTATTACTGTGCACAAAGTGCAGTAGGCCTGTTTACCTGCAAAGGAATAATGTCTGGCTCTAACTGCGGATGAGGTAGAGCTGTCTTTAGCTAGCTGTCACAAAAACAAATAGTGATAGAAGATTCACAATGAGCTTCCCTCCATCTGTAAGGAGCGGAAAATCAGTCACCTTTCCCGTCTCTTTGCGACTTGGGGGGTATTAACACCTCTGAGGTCTAGTTACAGTCAGCTTCTGTTTTTAAATGCCTTTTTTCCTCTTTTACGGGACTGCTATTTCTGACCAGCCGGTTCCAGTGGAAAATTCTGCAGCCTTCCCCCAGCTGCCCTTTCCTGCGTCTGCTGATGATTACTAGGAGATTGTCACACAAAGGATGAGGCTTTACAACACGTGTGTTTTTTTTTTTTTACCTCCCCCCCTTCAAAGCCCAGCCTCTCACCCACCTTGATCTTAGGGGCTTAGCTTTTACATCAAAGCCTATAAATGTTATTGGATGATGCCATGTTGCTGGGGTAAGGAGGCAGAAGAGATAAGTTGTTTTTGGTCAGACACCCCCAACAACTGCCATCCCTCACCCCCTTTTCTCACCCTAATTGGCGACTAAGCCTCCACATCCAAGTCTATAAATGATAGGGGCAGGGGCAATGACAGCTGTGACGGGTTGAGTGATCCAGTAGACCACCAAATGTGGCAATCCTCTAGTTCTTCGTAATAATTTGGGCCCTGTTCTCTGGCATGTGGCTGGCCACCTCTGTTATTCCATGTTAATTAAGACAGGCACTGGGGAATGTAGTGTGGTGGCACACTTTTTTTTGAATATATGTAATTGTTTCACATAAGCATGTTTAAGCTGTCATTCAGGCAGTGTATTAAAATAGCTGTGCTGTATCTGCAATATTATCCATTTTTCAAAATCATGCACTAAATAATAAATACATAATAATACTACATAGTGTGTTACAATATGTCCAAAAAGGAACAAATTGCATGTCTAATTTTAGATTGCAGAACATGTTATTGCAAAGCTGTGTTAGTCATAGATCCTGGTCAGGGTCACGGGGGGGGTATCCCACATGGCAGAGGGCACAAAGATGGGACGCTGATCTCAAGTACGTTTATGGACAGAAATTAGCCTAACTTCATGTCAGAGAGAGGAAATCTGCACAGCATGGGGATAACATGAAAAGCCCACACACAGCTGAGGTGGGACCTGAAACCAGTGTGCTGCTCCTGCTTTTTTAATTAATCCTGCCTTTAATGTACATATATGGCTGGCATGATAATAAAGCCCACTTTACTTGACTTTAATATGGAGCTTTCTGTTCGGTGTTCCGTCAATCACTAAAGAAGCACAAATTATTTAAGGCAACTCATTTAATCGTCCTTTTCTTTCTGCTGTTATTTGCTGATAAGGTTGTACTTATAATACTGTATTTATATGAATTGAATGTCACTGTCTAGCATTTAGACCCGGGGTGGGGAACCTGTTCCATGGAAGGCCGATGTGGGTGTGGGTTTTTGGGATGACCTCTCAATCAGCCAATAACAGTGGGTTCCCAGAACTGGAGTTGAGAACCACTGTTTTATTATTGGCTGAAGAAGCAGACACCTTGACCACCTGAATTAAAAATGAGTAAGTCCCATCATATTGTGAGATTCATAGAAGAACTCTAGGTCTTGGCTCATGGCCTCCTGGTTCATGATATATGTCAAACTTTGTCAAGAACAAAAATTGTGCAGGGTCCATTCACTTCCTATATAAATAATATGTCAGCTTTTCTGAGCAAAATATTTAGGCTCATGTCATCTATTGGAATTATTTGAAAGCCTTTAAGCCAATGCTATAACCAGTACCCAGAACATTCTTCTGTGCTTTTGTGGTCACTCTGGTTTTGGATTTTTCTGATAACAGTATTGTATGTTTGCCCCTCCAATCTGTTAGAGGAGCTTTTTGTTCACAAAAAAGAAGACATACAGTTTGCCATTTTAACAGACATTGTGTATTAAGTACTTATTTGCAAGGACAGCATTTGGTTATTCTCAAAGTGAATATCTTGTAAATATTTTTATTGCCAGAAAAACAGCAGAAAATGGACAAGGAACTGTTGTTCTTGGCCAATTTGTTATTAGTAAATTTGGCATTCTGCTACTTTTTCATTTCTTCTGAATTTTTATATATATATATATATATATATATAAATTTGCGCACAGGGACACCTAAACTATGTACTCAAAATTATTATTAAGCTAAGATCCTCACCCACATAGGCATTTTTTCTCAGCCCCATGATCCTCCAGTTTTATAAGGAGGACAATGCAATTATCCAAATATGCCTAATTGATGTCCTCGGTGCTGTTTCCATTCAGGTTTTTGTAGCAGGTGCCACCCCAACCCCACAAAGCTTGGGGGGCTACCTGGAATGGCACTGTTTAGATCTTCTGTGATGTTAATACTTGCATTCCTGTTTTCTGACTTGTACAAAGCTAAACCATCCAGGGAGGGTGGTGGTGGGGGTGGTGGTCTTTGGTTTTCTTTTTCTCCCATTTCCTGCCGTCTACTTAATTTTAGCATTGTAAAAACATTAACCACTCATGTCTTTTGGTGAGGTTGTTCTTAATATGTTTCCAGGCAGTTTTATAATGTTTTTGATAAATGTTTGTAAAGTACTCTTGTGCAGCTATGCTGTGAAGGGCTCTTTCTGAACAAAAAGGTGAAAATGATTTGAGATGGTAGGGACTGTGCCCAGGACTTAAACACAAGTATGTGCTCTGCCACTGGGCCACCACCCCCGATTGAGTGCTTCTCACATTGAATCCTATTAAATATGAAAAGACAAAGCATCAGCTTACCATAAGAAGGATGTGTGGCATTGAGGCATTGCTGTAAGTGGGGCATTACTGAAGGGAGGTGGTGGGTTAAAGCATAGCACAGACTCCTAAGGGTCCATGGGAACTGTGCTGAATTTCCCACTGACAGAAGGATGAAGGCTCGTGAAACTGGTGCTGCAGACCTCCAGGATCCACCCTCACCCAAGCATTGCTCATTGGTGGGTGCAGGGGGTGTAGGTTGCTCTCGATATCCATACAAGGCAGGTAAGCTTAACCTCCCTCATGTTGTGCCAGGAAGTGCTTTGCCAAATTATGCTATTTATGCATGAAACCAAAATGGAGAGTGGAGGGCGAGTGGCACTTATGGGAAATGTCAAGCAAAGTTAATCAGACAGTAGATAAGACTGCTGGGAAGCATTTGTATAATGGGGGGATTGTGTCAAGCAGGTGCATTGGATGTCTATGCAATTGTGGCAGTCAGTGACACAGCCATTTTCATCCCTTCCCTGATTTCAGCCTTGTTTGCTGTAGTTAAAGGACCAAATGCAATGATGTGTCACAGCCTCATATAGGAGCCTTTAATTATATTAAAATCTGCATATTTAAATATATAGTTCTGGTTTGATTCAGATTTCCTCGTTACACAGGGAAGCTTCTCATGTGAGACCAGCTTTGGGCTGCTTTCTCTTTAGCCTGATGCTGGGATTCTCTGTGAAGCAGGAAGGTCTCCTTGTGTCTGCAGACACAACAGAGGGGATCACAGGCCGGCAAGAAAGCCGAATGCCTCTGAAAGTGAAGTTCCCAGACAGCGGGAGTTGTTCCTGTGATAGTGTTTGAGGGGGGAGAGGTGTGGCATTGTTTACCACAACTCCAGTCGTCCCCCCACCACCCTCCCCTTTACTGCTCACCAGTTTAATCCATTTAAAGGTGCAGTAGGGGGGCTCTCTTTGGAAACTGAGCCAAATTTTCAAACCACAGCTTAGAGATGCACCGATACCGATATTCGGATCGGTATCGGCGCCGATCCAGACCTATTTGACTAGGGTGACCAGATAATCCATGTCAGGGAGGACACTCTGAGCTAGGACAGGATTTGTAAACTACCATTTCAATTAAAAGGACCTGGATTTCACTTGAGCACCGAGTTCTTACTGTGTGCTAATTGGTCAGTCTCCTATAATCATGCATGTGTCACTAGAAGAAGAGCTGAACTAATTAGCCGAACACAGGAGCCTTTCAGTTTGAAATTAGTTTGTAAAACCCGAAGTAGCTCAAAGTGTCCTCCCTGACATGGATTATCTGGTCACCCTATATTTGACGGATCGGGAATCGGCCATGCTTGACCGATCCACGCCCTATACTTACTTATTTAGTTTTTGGCAATCAATCGCACGACAGCTCTTTCCCATTTTACATGTGTGTTTTTGCGGAATTCAAATCGAACGCTATCACTGCCCCTAAGTCTTTTTTGCTACTCAGTGGGTGTGAGTACAGTGACTTCCGCCTGCTGTGAGGTCATGCGCATACCCTTCGCAGTACGAGGAGCGTAAGATAAGACGTGACGATCTGGGAGTATTTTAGGCTTTTAACAGAAATCGGAAGCACAGCGTTTTGCAATCTATGTAAAATAAGGTTTTGAGGTGGGAATAGCGTTTAATGGAAAATCCCATTTAACAAAGCGCACGCAACTGCGAGACAAAACAAAGCAATGGATGATTTGGGAGTCGCTAACTTAATTGGACTGTTTTGCGAACTCGTTGCTTGAGATACAAGAGGGGCTGCCATCGCAACAAAAGTGTAACTGCGCTGATGCCAATGGGAGAAAAACTGTTAAAATTTTAAGCATTCGCCACTTGTGTATATTTGCTTTGAAGATATTCATATTGAACTGCAAATGCCTCAAAAACGCTTAAAACAAATGAGGTGGAACAGTACGTTATGTATGTTTGTAGTAGGCTAATTAAATATTTTTTGTCATACATTTTTTCCATCTGTATTTACTAGCTTAAAAAAAATAATATGTAAAGTATAACAAAGTAAAAAGAGCTCTTGTATCGGAATCGGCAGTTGTGTATCGAAATCGGATCGGAACTGAAAAAACGTGGATCGCCCATCTCTACCACAGCTCTTGATGGAAGCCATGTAGCAAAACCACTGCACCGTGGATCCACAGCCAGTAGTCCCAGCCATTTGGAGAACATTGTCTGCAGGTTAGCATTTGACTATAGAATATTACTTTAAGCAGGACCATTTATATGTGCATTGGGAGTACTCTTCCAGAGACTAAATGTTTTGGGCCATATATAGAACCCATAGAACCATTTCAGTGACATTAAGGTACTGTTCTCCAAAAGCGTTATGTGAAGAATGTTTAACAGGGAGATATGTTGGCCCATGGGTGCCATCTGGTAAGTTTTCTGTGGACAGAGTATCTGTGAGCTAAATGGATAACCATAGTTGTGGCAGGGGAACATAAACTGTAAATATTCCACGAAAGGTCTCACAGCCACAAATTGCATTTGTGCTAACCTTAGATTGCAACAGGGGAGTCAACACGTAGTTTTTCAGTACTCTATTTTTCCAATGGCAGTAGATGGTAGTATTTCTTTTGGGGGGGGGGGGGGGTGGTTGGGGACAAACTCAGCCTGTCTATATCAGGCTTGATGGGAAAGGGAGTGGGGAATCACACCATAGTTTTATAGCATTAGTCATTTTTTTCACTGACTACATTTCCAGGTGAACAAAGAGGGGTTAATGTTCAGGCCAATGAGTCAATCAACGATATCCAGAAGGGATTTGTTTTGCAATTTCTGAGAAAGGAAGTAAAATGTAAAATGAACCAATAGGAAGAATACTTTGGTTTGGTTATCTCTCACACTTGATCAGTGTTTATTGTAAGTTGGATGCAACTTCTTGTTGAATATTTGTCTTTCAGAACTCATGTTGGTTTCATGGACTAAGAGTAGGAGTGAACAATCTTGAGTTACTGTACATCTCGTCAACAACTGCAAGCACTAACAATGATGAAATTCCTTTTTAACAGGAAGTAGTGCCTGAATGTGCCTTTCCTGGTCACAACTGAAAAGTTAATCATTCAATAAATGAACCTAATATTAAATGGTGTGACCGGAAAAGGTCGGCTTTTTGCTCCTTACTTTCCCACACGTTACTTACCATCAATTCTGTTTTTTAAGGCGGTACAGGGAATCTCTCACGCAGGAACAGACTCAAGTGTTTATCAGCATGTTGTAGCTGATGCAGTGTTAAACACCACCTTAATATCTCAATTAATACTTTATTTTTATTTGCCAGCTTTGTCTTTTATTCATATTTTAATGATAGCGAAATACCAATATTTCCAAAAAATATTTTGAGAATGACACTGATATAATTGCAAATAATGGTAATGTTCCTTCAGCATTCTCCTTCCCTTTTTCCTTACTTTTGCATTCATCATTATTATTATTTGTAATAAGTAGTAATAGTAATTAATAATGGTTAATAATCTTTGTTGAAGGATCTGTAACGTACTACTCAGTATTTGATTAAGCCAGAGAAAAAGCTCTTTTGCTAAAGGCCAGATTTCACCCTGACTGGTGCCATTAGCAACAAAAGTATAAAAACGCTTGCTAAATTTTAAAGGTGGCTGGATTGTTTATTGTCAGGATTGGCACTCAACTGTATGTAAACTCAGCTGATCGGGCCTGAAATATAAGTAGTTTTTTTTTCATTTTTTGCCAATAAACTTTAGATAATGTGAGCAGTCATTACAGACTCTATGGTTCATGGTTCTCGAAGCTGATGGCCGAATAGTCCCCATTGGGTTGCCCTCGAGTATGTTCTTCTAGACCTGTTGGATCCCTGGGTAGGCAGAGGGTGTGCACAACATCTGTGTTCCATGACTTACCCTCATGGGAGGGCTGTTTGCTGCTTGGATCCTTTTTGAATCCCTGGGCCACTCATCCCTCTGAAAAACCTTCTCATGGTGTTCCTCAGTACTCAATGGGGGTTGAATTATGTGCACGTTTTCTTGCTTTGTGGTCATTGTAATGTATTTAAATAAACATGGAAGTTACAGTAGCTGTCAGAAATATTCAGCATGTAATCACACAATCACTAACTGGTGGCTGAGATTCCACGGGGATTTATGTAATTGTTTTGGGCTTAATTTTAACAGAAGGCCCAGTGCCATTGATTTTGTAAGAAATACTAATTATTTTTGCAGTGACATTTAAAGGCAATCTTGTCTTATTTCTTATTTCTTGTCTCTAAATGAACAGTGCTGCAGCAAGGGGTATATAATTATATATTTTTGTAAATTCAAGTTTAATGTTTCAAATGCTATAAATGCAAACATTAAACATATGTTTAGTCATTGTGTCTCTGGATGTTTGTTGCATGAGCAGAGATGGAGAAATAGGGCGCAAAACAGAAGGACCTGTGACTAACAGAAATGGAGAGATACTGCTGGCAGATCTTGACGCACACCTGTCTGCAAGTCACTGTAGATATTTACAAGATGCTTCTACATCACTTTCATCCAAAGTGATTGTTGCAGAAAAAGGCCCCCACCTAGCACCTTTACCTGCAACACTGTGACCAGTTGTTCACTTTCTTAACCAGTTTATTATCCCTGATACACTGCCAAGGGTTTCTCACAGATACATTGGTACATGTGTCTGGGCTTGATATACATAGCTCTCAAAGAACACCAATGCCATTTTTTAAAATAATTATTGTTTTATTGAAAAAAATAAAATAGGTCATACAATAATAATAATTATTAATAATAATAATAATAACAATATTAATAATATAAAAATCTGTACATTCTGTTGTTTTTGCAGTACAATAGGAAGACTGTGATACAAAAAGGCTGCCACAGGGACGGGGGGATATTTACAAAAAGTGCTACCAAAAGGCTTTCAGTCATTGATACAAAACCAGGGAATCATGTTAGCGACCAATACTGCAATGTGTCACAGCACGAAACCCAAAGAGATTACAGAGAGCCTTAAAATGGAGCAGTTACAGTACTTTTGGTTCTTTTTTTGCTAATGAGAAAGAAAAAAAACCTAAATATACTTAAAATCATATCCTAACATCTGATGCCAGGGTGTCTACAACAATGGACTGGAACTACAGAAAAAAAGACATATGTCTTCAGGTGTGAGTTTGTGTGTTTAACTTGGGGGAATGATTAGTAAAACTGCAATTTCCACCTTGACAAGTGAGACCTGGGACTTTCAATCTATGAGGATGGCTTGTGTAAAGTAGCAATTTCTAGGCTTTTCTCCAGAATATCACCCAAGATGCCCTTAATGCTGAAAACAAAATCATTTGGTGGGTAACAGTTCATATAAATGAAGATTAAGGCTTTACAAAAAAAGTAAGGGTCTGAATATGTGTTACCTGCAAATTGTCTTGTTTACATTCTGCTTCAGTTATGAAAATATTTGAAAAAGGAGTAATTTACCTGGGGCAGTGTGGTGGCTCAGTGGGTAGCAGTATTACCTCACACCTTTAAGGACCAGGGTTCAAGTCTCCACCCTGGTTCCATGTGTGTGGAGTTTGCATGTTCTCCCTTTGTCATGGGATTTCCTCTGGGTACTCTGGTTCCCCCCCTGCCCACAATCCAACAACATACTAAGGTGATTTGGAGTTGCCAAGCTGTCTGTGGGTATGAATGTATATGTGCCCTGTGATGGGTTGGTGTCCCTTCCTGGGTTATTCTTTGCCTCATGCCCCTAACTTCTGGGATAGGCTCCAAGCACCCATGACCCCAAATAGGACAAAGAGATACAAGGATGGATAATTTACTTGTAAAATAGCTGAGCCATTTTGGTTTGCTAAACTCACAAACATTGTGCTTTATTTCTGTTTATTTCTAACTGTCTTAACCTTTATTTATTTAGAATTGTTATTTTTTAACAGTAATACTCTTCAGTTTCAACATCCCCCAAAATAATAAAAAAAACACTTAATATGCAACATAGCAGCACTTTGTTAAACATTCGTTTACTCATTTGTTTACAACCCAGGAAGTCTGCAGAAAAAGTGTGGTTCATTCTGACACTAATGACCTCTGACCCTTCTAAAAAAACAGGCTTTTTTTTTTTTGCTATTCACTTAAGGGTTACATCCAGGTCTGGAGGGCTAACTTCCGCCTTCATGCTAATATCACATACCATGTTCATATATTGTCTTAATCCTTCCAAATTTTACAAAATATTCCTCTGGGAGTTTTTCTAGTTTGTTTTTAGATTGCCCATGCAAGTTGCAGGCCCTGACACAGCAGAAGATTGGCCGGCATATTCAGTACACACGCTTGTGTACTCTCCTCCCAGTTTCCAGTGGTGCCAGCTGTTGTCTAATGAGTATTTTAAAAGCGGCTTGTGGGGAAAAAAATTCACGGGCTCAAAGCAACACACAACATGCTGCATGAGGCATATTCACTGCACTGTCGCGAGGCCAGCTCGCTGACAGGGCACTTTTGGTGCGTCTCAGCTGGGAATGAAAGTGCAGCAGCTTAGCCGGCAAACATGTTGCATCTTTTGTGGTCATCTTGCAAGTGTCTGATAGCAAACCACTGTATTGCACGGCTCATTAAAAGTGATCTGACTGTGTCCATTCAGCACGGGCAAAAAGAGAAATGGAGAAGCTAAGGTTTCAGCCCCAGCAGCAGAAGTTTACAGGTTCAATCATTTTGTATGTCACTCAGGGGATCTTGAAGATTTGATGTGGCATGGCACGGCATGTCCAGCTTAACGTTTATGTCTTGGTTTTTAGGATTCTCCCACATGGTCCAGGGAGATACTCAACCAACTGCAGGGCCATCATTCAAGACCAATTTTATGTGTAAAACTGCAAAAAAAAAAAATAGTTCATTTGTTGAGAAATCGAAGTGATGCAATTATATTTATATATAATTGACCATTTAAGTGCATTGACCTAAAAAAATGCTCTATTATCCAAACTGAATTCTGTGCCCCCCCCAAAAATACCGTAATTTCTATAGCAGCAAATAAAGACCATAAAGGCAGATAAGTGGAACGAAAATCTCACTAACCAACCTAATCTAATTTTTCTAGTTGGAAAGTTGAACACAGAGACATGCTTGGTATTTCAAGTTTTGAAAACCATACCAACATTTCCCTATACCTTCCCCCTTTGTCACACAGATCTATAAACTGTTGTAATAATAAATAGAACTGTATTGCATCTTTTTTTTTTTTAACACCCCTCACAGGCAAACTTGTCTGTCTATGCACAAATGTCAGAGTTTTGTGCCAGTGCGCAGTTTTGTTTTGGTTGTCTTCATCTCATTTTTTAACACTCATGTTTCGGTCCTTGCTGAACACCTCTCACAACAGTACCATCAGTGTGAAAACAGTCACCATCTCTGGGCTGAACTGTATCCAGCTCAATGTGCCTTTTCAAACAACAGGTTTCTGCAGTGCTCCTCCCAGCCGACTTGGTTGAAGAGTCATATCTCAGACTCCCGCCTCAGCGGCCGTGGTTCTAGGGGCACTGTGGCTTGGTTGTGTTCAGAGTCTGAGTCTGAGACTGTGCCCATGTTTGTGCTCTCAGGGCCCACGTTGCCCTCACTTCCCTGCTCGGAATTGTCTTTGTTTCCAAGCACCACCTCGTTCTCATAGCAGAAGGAGTTGGAGCCAGACATGATAGATTTCTTCTCGTCCAACTCTCTAGCACTGCACAGAGGGGTGCTGGGAACTTCATAGGTTTTGTGGAAACGTGAATAGTCCACTTTATAGTAGTTCTTCTCCTCAAACAGGACTGGCTCAAAGCGGTGACCCCAGAGGATCTCTCCTGACAGATAGGAGCTACGACACTGGGTCGTCATGGCCGTGGCCTCTACCATGCCCTCCAGGATGACCACGATCTCAAAGTGTGAGTTCTCAAACTCCTGTTTGCTCATATCATAGAAGGGGCTTTCCTCATCGATCTCGTGAATGATGGTGACGGGGGAAACCAGGAATATGCGGTCAATTCCAGTGTCATAGCCTACGTCAATGTCCTTTTTATCCAGGGGGATGAATTCCCCCTCTGGTGTGACACGGGACTTGAGGAGCTGGGCTCTTACATGGGACTCCACCAGGTGACTCCTACGGAGGTTGCCAACGCGCCACATTAAGCACAGCTTGTTGTCCCGCATGGCCACAGTGGCATTGTGGCTAAACACCAGCGTCTCATTCCGTTTTTTAGGCTTGGCCATTTTAGCCATGACTGCCCCAATGATGAAGGCTTCAAGGATGCAGGCCACAATGCTCTGTAACACCACCATAAAGACACCAACTGGACATTCATCTGTCACAACACGGTAGCCATAGCCGATAGTGGTCTGCGTTTCAACAGAAAAGAGAAAGGCTCCTAGGAAGTTATTGACATTTGTGATGCATTTTGCCTTGGTGCTTCCAATATCCCCATAAAGGAAGGCCACTAACCAGAAGATACAGCCAAAGAACAGCCACGACATTAAGAAGGTCAGGCAGAAGATGACGAGCATCCACCGCCAACGGATGTCCACACAGGTGGTGAAAATATCGGCCAGGAAGCGCTGGCCCTTTTCACTGACGTTGACAAACTGCACGTTGCAGTGGCCATCCTTCCTGACAAGGCGGCTCTTAGCCTGCTGCTGAGTATGCACCCTCGTCTTGCCATTACCGTGGCCATTGGGTACGGCCACGGTGGCTAGCTTCATTCCGTCCTCCTCTGACGACACTATGCTATAGCGGCTGGCTCGCACACTCCCCATCGCTTCTGCCCGCGAGGGGCGTGCAACTGTGTCTGCCTTGGAAAACAGTCTGAGTTTTTGAAAAAACCGTTGGAGAAACAGTTTTGAACGTTCACAGGGACCAACTCAGGCAGGAAATGGGAGGGACCAGGTAGAGGAGGTGCCCCTCAACTCTCAGCAGACCCTTGGCTGTTCGGTATAGAGGAGCTGATCAGTCCACACTTGTCAGGTTTTCAGATGTCATCAATGAACTGTGCTGGGGGATTGAGACACAAAGAAAGGCAGTGTCAGCATTATACCAAAAAATACAAAAACACTGAACATATTACCTGTTTTACAGTAATCCTTTTAATTCCTGTAGTACTACTTCAACACAGTTTTTTTTATATTATTATTATTACGTCACAATATAACTGCCAAGGCTTTTTTAACCTGTAAAGAGTTTTTAACATAGGTACATGTCAGTCAATATAGAAAAGCTTTGTGCTTTTTGCATAATTAATACGGGTTTTGCTGTGACTAATGATGGCTGGCTTGAATTGCAGAATACTTCAGCAGGAATGTAACAATGTTCAGAAAAAATACGGAGAAGTGTCCACTGTTTAAACAGTTGACTCTCAGCATAGGCACAAAATTCACCAACTCTTTATGAGAGAGGTTTTAGTGTATTACAGTATATTGAATTTTACTCTGTCTGACCAAGAGCACAGCCATACAGACTTAATGACTGGCATAACATTTGTCTTCTCACTGATAATTTACATTGTTGTCATAGATGCCATTGCTTTTAGAAAGGTTCATCAGATAATTATGACAATTCTCGATGAACATTTTGGTAATTCATAAAGAAGACCTATTTAGGCACCAATTATCTTAAGGTAATTTCTACTATGTAGGAGAGGGGATCTTCCCTATTCACACCAAGTATTGATCTTCCTAAGCATATACCATAATACATTCGGAACGTGGTGGGCCACAATGTCTTGGACGTTTAGCATGTTGCTTTTTACTGTAAGATGAGGCTCATTGGGAAGATTTTGAGTGTGTAAAAATGACAGGTTGATGAAGTGTAAGCCACCATAGCCAGCTCTTATAGAAGAAGCTTATTTAGGACCTCGGATAAATGCAATGTGACTTATGTGCCCCCCCCCCACCCCCAGCGCTTTCTAAAGACCCACAAGAATTAGGTCAGTCTGCTAAGTCCAGTAGTTTGTTATCTTTGATCCCCAGTAATTAAATGTCACTTTGCTTATAATATGAATTGACTAAGTGTGATCGACAAATTATGAAAACACAATATTTTTTTTCAACTAATAACTCCATTGTTCATTTAAGACTTTTGCTAGAAGAATGGACCCTATGGGACATAAATAGGTTCTGGGATTCTTAAAAAGAACAAATCCAGGGCACAAATTTAAAATGTCTTTTGTTTTTTTTTAATGATAGTAGTCTTTCTCCTTAGTTTGTGCTTGAGACAGTGCAGACCTTGTTGACTAAGAGTGGGTCTGCTGGGACCTCGAATCATCACAGCAGCAGAATGGTGGTCCCAGTGAGGATTCTCTCTGGTGCTACAGAACTCATTAAAATCAGCCACCTCTTACACTGCACGTCTCCTACTGTCCTAGCAACAAACATATGTGTTTTTTAAAAAATCACACTTGGTAGTGAACCCTTCAACAACAGTTGTGAAAGACATTCCATTGTAAGGTGTTTCAACACTAAAATGAGAGATGCTGAAGTGACTCTCTCAATATGTTGTTTGTAGCTTGTAGTACTGCTGTGATGCTCACTGTTTTTCTGCACAATTATCCAAAGATGCCATTGCTTCAAGTAATGTGTGTTTCTGCCATGCCGCCACACAGGCCCTGTCGATCCGCCGTGGAAGGCAGCAGACACACCCTGGTGGTGAACACCCTACCAGCTACCTCCAAGGTACAGCACAGGTGATACTTCCATCCGGGCAGCAGTTTTTTTATGATCTTGTGAAAGGCCTTTTAATTCTACAGAAATCAGCACAGGTGGAGAAAGTGTTACAGAGAGATCTTTTCTAATCACAGCTTAGCTGACCAGTGTAACTGTCTAATGTTTAAACTGGAGAGCAGTTCTTATTGTAGTTATATGTAAATATGTCCTTAACTGTGGCATAAAGATATTAGTGTAGCGTTTCTGACCGGCCAGCCCCGTTAGCTGATGTGTCAAAACGGATCACTTCACTGTAACTCGCTCCAGTATGGCTGAGTAGTACTTTGCTAAGTCAAGAGTTTGACGGTCTCCATACAACCTTCCCGATATGCATTACAAATTAGGGTCATTTTTACAGTCGCCAAAATCAACCTGCACCAATTTGAGTCCAAATGGACTCTGCAGTTAACTTGCAATTCCTTTAAAACTGCGTATGCTTCGCTGCCTACATTAAGTGTAGATATGACATCCACTTCCCTGTATCAAGTGGAACTTCTGCGGTTTCATTATCGATACTGACGAAGTGCGCTGGAATGAAGCTCGCTTTCTTAAAAATTGAATGTTGTATTTGTATTTATTTGATGAACGACTTTCATAATGTTTTTTGTTTGTTTGAGGGTTCAGTTCGTAAGGGTTTATCAGATGTGTATAAAACAGTCATCAAGACGTCAGCCTGAGAGGGTATCCGGACAGTAAAACTGGCATGCCGAATATACTATACAAAACTAGATCTTGGATGTCGTACGACTGTAACTGTCGTCCCTAAACGAAGATATGTTACCCGCTGCTGCGGATGCCTGTGGATCTCGGGGAATTCATTACTGGGAGAAAAACACACGCGTACCTCTAAGGAAAAGCGGCGTTACTTATTGCTCAAAGTTTTCTTCAGTTATAGGCCTAATATAATCTACTAAGAACGCTGTTACTGTTTAATTAAGCGAGGTACACATTATATGCGAAGATGGATAAGCATATACTAGGCTGCCTTATTCTGACCCTGTTCGCGTCAAATTGTTTTCTCAGTAAAGCAGCAGTAAGTTACTGGTTACGTTAGCTTGATCTGCACCAGAAGCACCATTCATTGCGCACGGAGCTAGGGAACAGGTGTAAAATGAGACGAAATAAATATTTTCCATTGACCTTTAAGGAAGCATGAATGGAAATCTACAGCGAGCAGTTAAATCTGTTGTTAGCATTATCGAGTTTTAATTAATTGATAGCTAAGCCAATATTTACAAATAATTTTAACTATAGTTGAGATCTGAAATAGAAAGAAGTGTTTGTAGTAAAATTTCAGTGTTCCAGTTCTCGTAGTAAAGTTTCAGCCAGACAAAGTCCCTAAATTCTGTCTGGATAACGCTGTTTTTGGCTACAGAAACTGCTCCGCCATAACTGTAGTTTATGCTATACCGTTTTGCGAGTTCAGCCTTACTTCATAAAGCATTAACATGAATCGTGTTTTAGTATGTTAACGTGCAAAGTACAATCTAATTTAATTTTCTGAAATTTCAAGACACTGATTTAATTGTATTTGTTATGTAGGTCCTAGTTTACACTAAGATGACATTAGGGATGGTAAGATTCACTGAATCGCATTGGTGCACCGGCGTAAAAGTTCACCATATGATTGCCCCGATTTAAAAAGTGTGTACAGGGTTATTATTAATATGTGATTATTAGTAAGTATCGTGTGCCTTTATTTAGAATTGTGACAAATTTATTTGAACTAATATTTTTATACTTAAATTGATTCCCTGTCTCAGAACTTTCTGTGTCTGTACCAGGTTGATTTTCGTAGATTTCATATTCTTTTGCATCGCATCGTATCGCGTTGAATCAAATCGTGTCGAATCGCACTGCGTCGCAATATGGGTGAATCATATATCGCGTTTGTAGTTGCCTCATATATGTATCTCTAATATAACGGACCGTTGGCAAAGCACGGAAATGTGTATGGCATCAGCCACAGTAATGGAGATGCACATCCGTAGATAATACATATATGTTTGATTTTTGGATATAAAGTGTCAAAGATTGCTGGAGATTACACCTTCATTTCTACAGTCTTTAAGTAATTAATGTAAACTACCCTGATTTAGACCTTAACATGTCTCTTCATGGCTGTCCGCTGTTAATTTCAATAACTTCACATGAAGTTGTTGAGTAATCCTTACCTGTTGCTCATTGGGATGCAAAATGTGTACCAGTTTGTTCCAATATATTCCCGGGCGTAAAATGTCTTGAATATCCAACTGTCGTTCTGGGCTCCGAGTTCGGTTCTTCTCTACGTAAATGCTTCTGTTATGACTTCGAACACCGAAACCCGCAAATGCTGGGCCGATGACTGAGTATGGTTAAGCCTGCAGTTTCGCCAAAGCATTTTAAATAGCTCGTACCGGCGCTCTCCGCCCCCATGTCGTCAACGGGCCAAACAAATCGCCGAAGGGTAAAGCTGAGCGCAGACTGTTGGTGAACTCAGCTCAAGCGTGTGGCACACAGGGAAATGAACAGATGCTTTAAGTGCACATCCAAGAAAAATAAACAAAACTCCTAGCTTTTTTTTTACAGCAGTAAGTCGAGACGGAAAATGCCCGTCTCACTACCGTTGACAAACCCCAAGAGTTTATTGAGGAAAATTGTTTGACACCAAGTATTATCACATTACACTGATTGATTAACTTTTTCTGATTTCCATCGCATTGAATGTGTCACGCGGAGACGTGCCCCGGCACCACTCGTTCATGAAATTTTAATTAATTACATCTACAAGAATCTCATTGCCCGATTACATAGTGATATGTTGTTGATTGATTTATATTAACGTAACCTACTTCCGACAGTCCAGAGCTATCAGACAGGTTTAAGTTTTCATTTTGACGAACTTTCTAATGTTTTATAAGCAACAAAAAAAAAATCATTCTCTAGACATAAATTAGTGGCGATTTTAATTCACTCGTAATGAACCGTTACGACGACAGTAGCGACCTCATTTATAAATTTCCACGTGTGACATCTGAACAGATATAGTTCTGTCCCCATCTTTTACTCCCATCTCGAAAGAGGCGGCACCTCCGAACAAATTTATGAATACCTCCAAATGCAATTACAGCGAAATTGAATAAACTCATGGAACTCGCCGAAACTCATGGAAAATGTACTCCTTATGATTCCATTAGAATAAGTTGCAAAGTATCACAATTTGCCGACACGACATAGTTAATCTGAAAGTGGATTTTTTTTGCCATTCCGATCTCTTGTCTGTAGTAAATTTAGCACGTAAGTAACATGTTGATTCATTAAGCAAACGCTCAAATAAAGTGAACATCAGTTCGGGTCTTCTTTTCCATCTGGATAAGCAAACGGGCGCTAATTAGCCTCGTGTCGAATGCATGGTGCATCGAAATAAATGTACAGGGACAGTAAGTTTGGCGTAATTTATAGAATACCTGCGCATTCAAAACTTACACGACAACTTTCCCGGACTTACATTCATCTAGTACAGGAAGTGTTTTTTTTTGTAATACTCAGAAGAAGTATCCTATGGAAATATTCGTGCATTTTCCGGGTTGGTGCTTAACGAAGAAAAATGTTAAATCGTATTTATTGAACAAAGTAACAAAGTGGAAAATCCTGGGGTACGCTTGGAGGTCCGAAAGAAGTCGTAGGTTAAGAATTGACACATAATACAAGTGTGAGAAATAAAAACAGTATCATTAGTAGGCTATATATACAGAGATTTCGAGAATTCAATTATTTGATACATATACATCGACTCCATCCATGTATTTCGTAGTAATTTACCCGATTCATTTATTTAACCGATGGATTTTCATAGGTTTCCAGCACACTTTGAAGCTGTTTCCGGACTTGAACTACACGTCCATATTTCTGATTCCTTTCGCAATCGGGTATCCATTAGAAAGAAAGTTTATTATTTGTCACGCGTAGCAGTAGCAGGTCCTGTCCAACTAGCCGTAGCTGGGAATTTCAGTGGCCATGGCGTGCCCCCTTTCGCTACACTTATCCTGGGTGATTTTTTTCTTTTGTTACCGTTTAGTCCCTACTATAAATAAAAGAGATTATTTTTAGTCCGGACAAGCTGTGTGAATTGGCCGTCTTGAAGTTCCTGAAATTAGATTTTCCTTGCCATTGGAAAAAGCCGTAGTAGATGCAGATCATGCTGGTTACGGACCACAAGATGGCGAGCTAGAAACTTAATAGCTGCAAAGAGGGTCCGCATGTATGAGAATAATACTGATCTTATTATATGATGCGCGGAGCATCAGTCGGTGTAGTAGGGGCATACACAAAACGTGTCGTGCTGGATTGAGCTTATTATTAAAATGCCTGAAAAAAATACAGTCACATAGGCTCCATTTTGTTTACTTGTGAAAGATAAAGTGATAAACGCCCGAGAGAAAACTTCCTATTACTCTACCTTAATGCTGACCTACCACCTTATATGGTACTATACAGCACACTCAACTATAGTGTGTAGTCTGGCCATTATGGATTATATTGCAGACTGCAGATCTAAGTGGTTACTCCAGGACACGTTGCTGCGTTCTGATATAATTAAAGATTATTCTGTAAAGTCTGAGTAAAGCAAAAGAATGGCAATTGCTAAAAAGATTTGCAACAAGATATCCATCTATCCAGCTTCCAACCAGTAAAGGGCACATGGTAGGGGCACACTCTGGATAGGGTGCCAGTCCACTACAGGGCACACGGTAGGGGCACACTCTGGATAGGGTGCCAGTCCACTACAGGGGACATGGTAGGGGAACACTCTGGATAGGGTGCCAGTCCACTACAGGGCACACGGTAGGGGCACACTCTGGATAGGGTGCCAGTCCACTACAGGGCACATGGTAGGGGAACACTCTGGATAGGGTGCCAGTCCACTACAGGGGACATGGTAGGGGAACACTCTGGATAGGGTGCCAGTCCACTACAGGGCACACGGTAGGGGAACACTCTGGATAGGGTGCCAGTCCACTACAGGGCACACGGTAGGGGCACACTCTGGATACGGTGCCAGTCCACTACAGGGCACATGGTAGGGGCACACTCTGGATAGGGTGCCAGTCCACTACAGGGCACATGGTAGGGGAACACTCTGGATAGGGTGCCAGTCCACTACAGGGGACATGGTAGGGGAACACTCTGGATAGGGTGCCAGTCCACTACAGGGCACACGGTAGGGGAACACTCTGGATAGGGTGCCAGTCCACTACAGGGCACACGGTAGGGGCACACTCTGGATACGGTGCCAGTCCACTACAGGGCACACGGTAGGGGCACACTCTGGATAGGGTGCCAGTCCACTACAGGGCACATGGTAGGGGCATACTCTGGATAGGGTGCCAGTCCACTACAGGGCACACGGTAGGGGCACACTCTGGATAGGGTGCCAGTCCACTACAGGGCACACGGTAGGGGCACACTCTGGATAGGGTGCCAGTCCACTACAGGGGACATGGTAGGGGCACACTCTGGATAGGGTGCCAGTCCACTACAGGGCACATGGTAGGGGCATACTCTGGATAGGGTGCCAGTCCACTACAGGGCACACGGTAGGGGCACACTCTGGATAGGGACTCTGGAGTTTTGTCACTTGTCTTGTTTCGTGGGTATGTGTGTGGCTCAAGCTTATCTATTTAACGAGGTGTTTGTAGAAAATGCATTATCATTCATTATACATATGTTGAAATGATTTGATCTATGAACTCAGAGGATATGAACGTGTAGCTGAATGTCAGTGACTTCCTCACATATTTTTAATCTGACTGGTTTGTTGAACTGGTTTGTATTTCTAGTATGGGTAAGCCAGCATTCGTTGGAGGAAAAAAAATTGGTGAGGTTTTAAATTTAATAATAGCAGTATTGTGTATTGTGTCTAACTAAAGTCTGATATTATAAATAACTGCAAGTCAAAATCCCATGAAGGACTCTTGGGGAAGGTACCTTTCTGTATAAATATGAAATTACTTTCTGGGTCATTCTGGTATTGTGAGGCCACCTGGCATGTTTTCATTCTTAATATTAGCCATAAATTATGTATTGAGTTTATACTAAACCATGCCAATATCCCATTATATGTTGCAGAAGCTCTGGAATATATTTAGTCATAATAACAGGAAGCATAAAATAAGGTTTGAAGAATGGTTTGAGAAAGGTTTTAAGATCTGCAGGAAGAATTACTTGTTGTATCGAAGCATCACCAGCTGAATGCATTCACAGTGGATCGAATAAAAATAATGTAGATAGACAAACCAAGATAATGATCCCAGGGCACTGTGTAATAACCTAATGTGTCGACTTCTACGCACTGGAGGAAAATCCTTGTATAATACACTTGCGCAAAATGGGAAAACCCAACCTACAGCTGACACTCATCTGCTTTTACTCCTGTTAGTGAAATCACTGAACAGTATGCTCCTCCAAATATTACATCACTTTTCACCTTTAAAATAGTGCTAAGGTTTATTATGTAGATTCTGCTATGCAGTACTTAGAATTAAGATTAAGCCAATGTTCGCACTGCGTCTAGAATATGAATATTTGATGATGTTATATTTTTTCACTGAGCTATGTTGCTATGTGGCTTCCTAAAAGCTTCACAAGTACTGCTGTTCTTTGTTGGGCCATTTTGCGGTTGTTTGTGATTTTCATGCACGTGCACTAAGGCTGATCTACCATGCCTGCATTAGCAGTGGATTCAGTGGTGGCAGTGACCCCAGTAGCCTCCGTAGTCTGGTTGTTGAGGACAGCAGCTCCTACGCTTTGAGTTTCATTGTTCTGCAGCTCATGATTTGAACTGTCAGTCAGCTTCTCTATCTTCCTGTCATACTCCTCAGCACTGATCTCTGGCACCAGTGTTCTGGTGATCTGGTGGAAGAGTGAGTAGTCAACCTTGTAGAATTTTCTCTTTACTCTCAGCATGTCCTGGAACCTATGGCCCCATCGGATTTCTGCAGGGGTGTAGGAAGTGCGTGTCTGGTGCAGTATCCCTGTAGAGTCACTGGTGTAGGTGAAGGACACGACTAGCTCAAAGTTCATGTTCTGCAGGTCTTGCGGGCTCAGGCTGTATAGAGGGCTGGCAGGTTTGATTTGGTGAATGATTGTGACTGGTGTGGCCAGGATGATGTCACTGTATTGTATGTCCAGGTCTTGGTAGGACACTGTGACTCTGCCCGTTTGGTGTTTTGCGTGTTGGACAATCTGGGCCCGGGCGGTGCCCTCCACCATGTGGTTTGGCCGGAAATCGCCCACACGCCAGGACAGGCACATCATGTTGTCGCGTAGATTAACTACGGCACAGCTACTGAAGCCCACCGTCTGTGCCCGTTTACGTGCTGACGCCATCTTAGCCACGGCGATGCCAATGATGAACGTGTCAATGAGGCAGCTGAGGACGTCATGCACAGTCACAACCACAATAGCCACCATGCAGTTCTCAGCCATGCCACGGAAACCGTAGCCAATGGTGGTCTGGGTCTCCAGGGAGAAGAGGAAGGCCGCTGTGAAGCTGTGCACATTGTACATGCAAGGTTCCTGAGATGGGTCCTTTACATCGCCATGGATCAGCGCGATTACCCAGTATATCAGCCCAAAAAAGAGCCAGGATAGGATGTACGAGAGGGTGAAAGTCAGGAGCATGACCCGCCACCGGATCTCCACCAGGGTGGTGAAGATGTCCGTAATGTACAGACTCCACTCTCCCGGCACATGGCTGAACCTCAGGTCACAGCTGCCATCCCTCTGCATGTATCGCTGTCTTTTTCCTTTATGTTTGTCAGATTGAAGGACAGACGTGTATTCGGATTTCTGGAAGCTCATTCTGTCCAGGACTGCCCTTTCAGTTGTCCCTGTAAGGAGAAACCCAAGAAAGGTCCTTTTGATGCACATTAAAGAAGTGCCCTAGAGAGCATGAACAGGCAAAGGGAAAGGTCCCCCAAAGCATAATCTAACTTGTGAAGATTTTACGTCTTTATCTGGTAATTCTCATGCAGCCTTCCCAGGACTAGTGTCATTACTTCATGCTTTAGGCTTTACGGTAGCAAGGCTTATGCTGCATTCCATTTGCCTTGGGATCCGATTTTCGGATTCCGATATTACGTCACATCCGCTAAAAACTCGGGAAAACCGAGTCAGATGCGTTCCATTTGCCACAGAAGTAGCAATACCATGGACCCATATGAAAAAGCAAGATTTTTTGCTTAGCCGGACAACTTGTCGGATTTAAGGTACCTCAGTTTAAATGGCCTTTATCTTCGTTCACTTACAATTAGCTCGAACTACCTTAAATCTGACAAATAATCCGACTAATCATGAAATCCAATTCCAGACCGGTTAATTGGTAGCCATTGTTAGCAATATCACTTGATAACACATTACGCGCGGTGCTTCACATATAAAACTCTGTAGCAACACGTCCACAGATAACTTGGACGGTATAGTGTGTGCGACCGATTTAATGAGCCACAAATGAGAAGTAGTGCTTAAAAAGGATAAAACTACAACTTTCCCTTCTGTTGATAAAGGGCGCAGCCATCTTGGATTCTGAACTCGGGATCCTCTGTGTTGTCCGAGATATTTCTCGGACCTCCGAGAAACGGGAGCGCGCATGTCATCACTTCCCGCTTCGAAACTCGGAATCCGACTTGGAATCCGAGTTCCGAGGGCAAATGGAATGCAGCATTATTCTGTAGTGTTATGAAGTTCACTAGAAGAACGTAGACCTGTCAGTGAAAAATGTACAATGGAAAGTGAAGCAACAACAGACAGACAGTCAACCAAAAATGGAGGAGATATATGTACTGTCACTGTAGTAATGTAATGTTTTCTCTCATTTCTTCACTAGTTTTCATAGTTTGGCCCAGTGCTGTATGAGTTACTCTTCCCCTTATCGACCTCAAACAAAATAATTACCCATTTGAACTACACATCTCTCTAAAAATTAAGATTTAGTACTTTTCTTCTCATGCATGTTGATGCTAGCCTGGGTGTTATTTTATCTGGATTTCTTTTGCAAAGTGTTTGGTGTTTTGTCACTCTTGAGACCAGTTTGGGATAAATGAACAGGATTTAAATTGAAACAATTTCTTTGTGCCCAGACTTCCCTCAGGTTTAACAGCACTTACAGTCAAAAGGTATATCTTTAGCCTGTATGCTGTATGTTACATATATTAACTGTGATGGGGTGGGCTCCTTGCAGACAATAAAGAACTGGCTGTATAAGCTAAATGAAACACCTTCAAACACCAAAGGCAAATTTCTAGGGGCCACTGTGTGTGTGGAGGAGGGGGGGATGCGGAGGGCGCAAGAATGTCGACCGCAGGTTGTGTTTGTCGGCTGCTCTGAGCCGTTGTCAGCCACAGGTGACAGTGGTGCACTGATGTCAGCAACTAGAGCACTGGCGGTTGACATGGAAACATTTTGGCTGGTGAAACCGCACTAAGTCCCAGAGGGAAGCAGTATGCTCTTATGTAACAAGGTACAGTTGTTTAAGGTGGAGTCTGTTTTCTTTTCTTGTTTGTTTTCAATTACGGGAGCCATTTTACCATGTTAACTGACTACAAGCAGATGCAGAGAGTGTAACATTTGCGATTTTTGTACGTTTTGTTAATTTTGACCCTGCTGCAGCCCAATGTTAACAGACTCCGTAAGTGGGCTAACCACGTTGTTGGAAATGTGTTTCATACATTGAGGCATGCTCGTGCCTTAAGGTAAGCCGTTGGAAAATTGATATACTTAATCTAAAAAGTAGCCCTGGGCAATACAGAAAGGTCAAGGCATTGTGTTTTTAGTGTGTGTGTGTGTGTGTGTGTGTGTGTGTGTTTGTGTGTGTGTGTCTGAGCTTCACATACCAGACAGGCTCACATCTTTCAAGGTCTAAGTGAAGTTTGAAGGTGTAAAGGGACATACTAAAGAAGCCCTAGTGTTCTGGGATGATCATTTTAATACAGACTCTATAACTGAATTATGATTATGTGGCGAGTCAGGGAGATGATGACTTGGGTTGCATCTGGCAACCGATGTCAATATCATTGTAGTGAAAGTAGCAATTCCTACTGCTAAATATTGAAAGTCTGCCCTCTATTTTTTGTCACTCTCTTGCTCTTTCTCAGACACACTTATATACAAACATGCAGTGTCACACATGGTTATAAAGAAACAAAAGCATCACAACTTGGACCACCTGGTCATTATGCAACCTGCCTTCACTTATCCATGTCACAAGTCTTTGTGCTGACTGAATCTGAAGCTTGGGTGACAAGCTTGTTGTTTGCAAAAACACTTGCAGCCCCCACCTCCCATCTCTCCCTAACGAGGAGGAACTCACAAGCTATGGCTGGGGAAGGGGCCTGTATTCATCTGAGCTCCCCCTGTGGGGCTCGCTTCTGTTGGTACATTCCACCAAATTTTCCACACACTCCTAATGATAAGGAATGTCTGGTTTAACATAGCAGGGTCAAGAATGGATGCCTATAATTGCACTTGACGTACTACTTCTGTTTCATGTTTTTATTCTGCTCCAAGGTGACCTCTGACCTCTCCTTGCGTGTGTCGCCTGCCTGGATGGGGGGGAACTTTCCAGCCAGGGTGGAAGAATCGAAAGTGGGAAATCCAACCCAGTACACACTGGGAGGAAAGTATTTCAGTCTGTTTCTGGCATCGATATTTTTCTTCTCCCTCATTTCTAAAAGAGTGCTCATAAATACTAAGTACAAACTCATACGTGCATGAAGACCTGCACTCAAAAAATAAACATGTGTTAAGCCTGTGGACTACTGAAGGCTTTCAGGTATTTGCCGCTATTTACTGGTTGCACATGCTTCCTGCACCCTACCCTTCTGCTTCTTCGTGTCTCCATGCCGTTTGCTCTCACAAACTTACCGTTTGTGAAGCTGCACTCTGCTTTTTCACCTACAGTTCACCTGCTTCCTTTTCGCTCGCCCTTCCACAGTTACTGTTGGAGGAAGGAATAAAGCCAAATGTCTGCCACATCTCAAAATAAATTAGGCCATTGCTTGAGTTTGTCCTCTTTATTTTTCCGTTATTTTTTACACCACCCCATAGTGTTTTTTTCCCACTTCAAATATTATTTATGTGTGGTGTGTGTTCATCTGTATTTTGCGGTCAGTGATGCACTTTGCCTGCTCCTTTGCCCTGTTTTATGTAGTCAGTCTGGGGATTTCACCTGGGGTTTGCTATCTAGCCTTCCATCCTCCATCCCTGTTACCTCATTTCCCACCATGAGGTTTGTCAGTATAGTTCATCATAATATGGCGTTGGCTGGACATGTTGGAACTTAAAAGAATAAATTGCGACGACTATGGATTTTTTTTTGCGGCTTTCTTAGCACGTTAAGGGTACTGAAAGGCAACCTTCTGGAATTTTTTATTGCACTGCACTTATCTTGTTCTCTGTAGTGCTGTAGAGCAAGGGATACCCTCTAAACAAATTGCTTTTCTGTTATTTGACTTACATGTTAAATGGGAATTTCATCTAGCATCAAGATAAATGCAGGATTCAAAACCGAAAACAGATGATATTGTCACTGTCTGTAACCCAAAAAAAATCATGAGTAACCAGTGAGGGTGTATCATATCGATAAAGGACTGAGAGGGAATGCACTATTCCTGACAATCAAAGGCTCATTCCTGCCCTTTTTTGTATTTTACTTTTTCTCCATGATCGTGCTTCAACCAAAGGAAATTAAATTAGTGTGTACCACGTTTTGCAGTCACCTGTAATAAAGCCATCAAGAACCATCCAAACTAGACAAGGTGATAAGACGCTGCAGCGCTTGGAAAAGTAATGGTCTGTTAAAATCCTTTGTTATAATGCACAAATTCAAGCTGAAAATGGCTGGATATTGGCTAGATGGATCATGAGCTAATGCTTATGCAGTGCAAAGGCAGACATTATGTATTACATTAACTACATTGCAAGGCACTTAATAGGCCTTGACTATGGCTATAAGTGACTAGAACAATTAAGGGGGAAGAGAAAAGTTCATTTGTTTCTCTATTTTTCTGAACACATTCCCATCACAAGTTGTTTGTAATTTTGTCCATGATTAAGTCTTTCCAAACCGAATGAAATTCAAAGACAGTTACATCATCGAACCTCCGCTCAGACTTTATTCAAAAGGTTTTCTGTTTATTATTAATACCTTTCATCGTCATCTATTCATTATAATTTTTTATATCTTGTAAACAGCGATGATCACATCACCGAACAACGAGCCCTGGCTCCTTTCGCCTTTGTTTCACGGTTCCAGTTCAATGGCAAAGCCATCCTTTTAAACGTGTTGTGTGAGTTGACTTTTCCAGCCAGACAAACTCTCCAGAATGTAATTTTTTCGCAAGGGAACACACAGGTAGTGACACATAAGAGGTGCAGATTGTGACCCGATCGGGATCAACAAATACGCCGCTACTTCAGCTAGTGAGGTAGTGTCACATGCCAATGCGCAATTAATTAATCATCAGATCCATCAAGAAGTGGCCAGAAACCCAAAGTTATATCCAGTAACAGTGCCAAACAGCGGTCAAGCTTGTTAGGGCTGCTGGCCCAGAATAGCACTGCTGAAGCAGCTGTTAGAACGAACCCAGTGAGGACCTCACAGATGCTCTCACAGGACTGGGAGCACGCTCTTGATGTTTTGTGTTCTTATCCATTGTGCGATGTCTTCATTTTATGATGGTACTTTTGGCCCTTCTCAGCTTAGAAGGAGCTCTGCTATGTTCTGACTTGAGGGGAAATAGGCAGGAACAGTGGTGCAGGAGATGGTGAAAAACAGCCAAGTGTAAAGACTTATATCTGCCAATGTACAATGTATCTACTTTTGGAAATGGAAGTCCTCCATCTGATTCTTCCAGTAAAGCAACGATGAAATGGAAAACGCAGAATATAACTTTTACCTATATAGTGTATCTGACATTTATGTATCTTTGGAACTTGAGCTTTGTCGGAATTTGAGGTCAGAAATCCGTGCTTGCATGGGGAGAACATGCAGATTCTACATAGATGGAGCTGGGGTCGCAGTCTTGGGAGAGGCAACAGCACTACCCACCAAGCCGCTTGTAAACAGAAAATCACATTTAAAAATGGCAAAAATGCACATTTCCTCAAAATGTGGTGTAATTTCACATGCTTTGTAAGGACTCTGATTCATGGCTCTCCTGAATTGACATGACTGTAAGAGCTTATTGGCTCTCCAATGTTTGGGTTAGTCCAAAATGGATATCCTGAGGTCAATGAGAGCCAAACCACAGAGAAAATGGTCTAAGAACAGGCCTGCCCAAAATAAATTGGTTTTGAATCACCGCTATCTGCTTGAATGAAGTTCACAGTGACCAAAAGAGAGTGATCAAGATTAATAGATAATAGAAAATATGACGAATGGTGTCACCTCGCATACCCAGAAAAGGAAAAACAAATTAAAATGAAGACAGTCTGGTTCAGATAATATACAAATATCTGTATATATAATTTGTATACATCTTGTATTAATGTTAGTCGTTTGTCACCTAATAATTTGTAATTATTGCCCAAGAAATAGTTATTTCATTTTAATCCATACGTATTGCACATGAGAAGCAACAGAAGTTGTCTTATTGTCTTATTTTCTGTTGTCTGTTTAGTGTCTCTAAGCCCTGTTTGGTTGCCTTTGTCATAAACAGAATGAGCTGCCCACTGAGAATGCAGTTTGGTTGTAAATGTCAGAAATATTGTTTTAAGGTACACTTGGGTCTAATAAACACTAAGATTACTTATCCTCTGAAATAGTTAATAATTTGTTTTATAATGATTAGTATAAGTTATTTGTTTGATCAATAAATGAGTAGACATAGGAGCTATCGCCTATGGGCACAGCATTCAGCAGAAAATAAAACGAAATCAAATTCTTTTTGTTGTTTGCATTTTAGTTGGTTGAAGCAGCGAAACTCCATAGTGACAAGCTTTCAGGTGCAGGTGGACAGCTGTTTATCCTCTTACACATACGACATGGTAACAAACACCAAACAATGTGCATGCCTCTTGAAAGGGGGGGGAGTCTCAGATATGCCATCTGTGGAATGATGGACCAGAAAAGGGTCAATGTTGGGGCAGTTTCTTTAAAAGTTCCGGTCTAGAAAATGCTCATGATGATGCCATGATGTCAGATGTCAGGGTAATGTTGTGAGTCACTTGCGAAACTGACTTGTCATCCCTTGGTCTTCCAATCAGATTCGCACTCAGAATGGGGTATAAAGGTACCACTGAGTCATATCTTTAAAAATGATAGATGTATATGAAGAGAGGTAGTAGGTTGTGCTTGCACAATTTAGCTTTGCGGTATAATTTAATTTTACATTTTATTGTAACATTCCCTGTATGATGTCAGGAAATAATTTCTCAATTCACAAAGTCATATACAACTGGATTAAAAAAATATTATTCTAATAAAATAATGTTTTGAAATTGGATTGATTGACCATGGGATGATTACTTTAGTGGAATTTCTACATTATAGTGTTGGTGAATGATGACTATTTTTTGTGCAGGTTCCTTGCTGCAAACCTGTTCATGAGTTCAACCCACCCCAGCATCAGATGGGTCTTGTCCTTGCTTGTCTGCCTTTCTTGGATGTTCACCCATAACACAGAGGACATATGGTCCCTTTGTGATCCTGCTCCTAATTTCCATGCCTGATTGAGGCCCATTGCTTGGTGTTGGTAAAAGTGTAAATGAGGGACGGCATGTTCTCCTCTGGGTAATCTAAGTTTCCTCTTACATTCCCAGGACATGCTGTTCAGGTGAATCAGTGACTGTAACTTCTCTTTGCAGTGTGAATCAGTGGGTTTGTGTGTGCAATGATCAGGCAGGCCGGACTCTGTCTTTTGCCAAAGGGTACGTTCTGGATCTGGCTTCGATTTTTAAACAGTTATTAGATGGGGGAAAGAATGAAGGACACAGGAGAAGGAAGCTGCAGAAACAGGTTCTGTCATGTGCTGGACATTGATGCCCTCATTTTTCCACTGGAAGCTCGGGGCTATAATATAGGGCTTAATTAAGGTCACACAGGTGGCAGCACGCAGCTGTGCTGGGCTCCCACCTGCTGACCCACACACACACCCCAGAAGGTTGGCATCTCCAGGCTATGACTTTCTCAAAAGCATGCAGGAGCTCAGGTCAGATTCTTGAGGGACATTTATGTTTTAATTTGTATAAGCAAACTGGCTTTTGAAAATGCCTTCTTATAGGTCACCATACTTAGCTAGTTTTCATTCATCTTGAGTTTTTTGGTCTCCTGATAATATTATTGGCAGGTGTGAATGAATAACTTGGGAAGTGTTCTGTAGATGTTTACATTGATGAATTATGGGCTCTGCTGAATAGTCTGAGTGTTTTTTTCACAGTCCTTTCATGGCTGTAACATAGTAGTTATATTCTGTTCTACATCTGTTTGTTCCTGTTGATGAATCCAGTAGTTCCAAACTGAAAATAAGTGGAGTGAATCGACACGGTCCCTCTTCTTGGCTGTGGTAGGTAAGTCTGCAAAGACATCCCCTTCCTCGGGATAGGAGGGAAGATGGGGCGGATTGGGGGGGTGGGGGCAAGAGGTGCATTTTTACAGACTCTTTTCTTGTACTTGCAAGGAGTTCTGACAAGTCCATTACACGCTCTTTGGATGCAGGTGGCACCCGGCCAGCCATTCCATGCCCAGTGAAGTGAAGCCGCCCCAGTTCAGCTACCTGCGTCACATGTCACCCAGTCTCCGTTCGGTTACCCTTGCCATGATCCGCTTTCCATGTCTACATGCCTGGCCTCCAAGGGCACATTACGTAGCATTCGGGGAAAATGTTTGAGCAAAAGCCACGATCACCCAAATGATGCAGAACACTGCCTGCCGTCGTTCCGTGTGACAGCTCTTATGTAATGTCCAGGCTGTAGTTCATATCACCATGGGTGGGTGAACATGACTGACTGGTAGTCTGACCAGTGGAGTATTTCTGGGTAATTATTGTTACTGTTCGCAAAGCAAATATGTTATTCGGAGCATATTCAACAGTTTATAAACTTACATAAAATAGCATTTATGGTTTGTGCAGCACAACTTTAGGGTTGGGGGTTTGAATCCCCCTCCCCCTGGGTATAAGAACATAAGGAATTTACAAACGAGAGGAGGCCATCAAGCTCGTTTGGGGAGAACTTAACTAAACTTAAGCTCAGAGTTGTTAAAATCTTATCTAGTTCTGATTTAAAGGAACCCAGGGTTTTAGCTTGCGCTACACTAGTAGGAAGACTATTCCATAATCTAACTACACGCTGTGTAAAGAAGTGCTTCCTCAAATTCGTTTTAAAATGTTCTCCCGCTAATTTCCACTTATGGTCACAAATTCTAGTATTTAAACTAATATTGAAATAGCCATTTGGCTGAACAGCATCCAGACCCATTAGAATCTTATAGACCTGGATCATGTCCCCCCTTAGTCTCCTTTGCTCAAGGTTAAACAGATTCAGCTCAGCTAACCTCTCCTCATAAGACATTCCTCTAAGACCAGGAATCATTCTCGTAGCCCTACGTTGCATCTTTTCCAAGGCAGCAATGTCCTTCTTAAGGTATGGTGACCAAACCTGCACACAATATGCTAGGTGGGGTTATATAATCGTAGCATCACTTCCCTTGACTTAAACTCCACACACCTAGAGATGTAACCCAGCATTCTATTGGCTTTTTTTATTGCTTCCCCACACTGGTGAGAGTGGAACATGGTAGCATCAACATACACACATAGATCTTTCTCGTAATCAGCTACCTTTATTTCCGTAGAACCCATAAAATATCTGTACTTTATATTTCTGCTCTCTGCATGGATTACCTTACATTTATCTATGTTAAATTTCATCTGCCAGGTATCAGCCCAGTCACTAATTAAATCCAGATCCCGTTGTAGCCTCTCCGCTGCTAGATCAGTATCTGCTACACCACCCATCTTGGTGTGGTCGGCAAATTTAACCAGTTTACTGTATGTATTGGTGTCAATATCATTAATGTAAGTTAGGGACAATAGTGGTCCTAAAATTGAACCCTGCGGTTCCCCACTATGAACGCAGGCCCACTGTGACATTGTGCCTCTAATAACTACTCGCTGCTTCCTGTCAGTTAACCAGTTTTTGATCCAAGCTGCCACAGTTCCTAAAATCCCTGCAGCTTTGAGCTTAAGCAAGAGCCGTTTGTGGGGGACAACATCAAAAGCCTTCTGGAAATCTAAGTAGATCACATCGTAGGCCTTTTTGTGATCAATTTCTCTTGTAGCTTCCTCAAAGAACTCAAGTAAATTCGTTAAACAGGATCTACCTCTCCTAAATCCATGTTGGCTATCCCTCAGAATGTTATTTGCATCCAGGTAATCTACCATTTTCACTTGGATTATAGCTTCCATTATTTTTCCAGCAATGCTAGTTAAACTGATTGGCCTATAGTTTGCTGGATTACTTCTATCCCCTTTTTTGAATATGGGTGTTATATTAGCATGCTTCCAATCAGAAGGTACCACACCCGCAGATAACGATTTCTGGAATATTAAAGTTAAAAGTTGGCTAATAATATCCCTCATCTCTTTTAAAACTATAGGTAAGATGCCATCAGGGCCCTGCGATTTATTTATTTTGAGCTTAGCTAGGCTTATAGTACCACATCAACCTCAGTTATACATATATTGGTCAAAGACGACGCTGTATTCGTATTAAATGGTGGTAAGTTACTCATGTTCTCTACTGTGAACACCCATGTAAAATAATCATGAAACTCATTTAGTATATCAATTTCATTTTCAATTATAAGGCCCTTACTATCCTGCAAATTAGTGATTTCAGCTTTTAGAGCTCTTTTGGAGTTAAAATATTGGAAGAAACTTTTATTGTCATCCTTAGCCTCCAATGCAATTTTTCTTTCTACATTCCTTTTAGAGTCTAATGTTGTTTTTTAACTCAACCTGTAGACTTAGATATTTCTGCTTATTTTTGAAATCATTAGTTAATTTCCATTTGTGGAACAGAGCCCTTTTCCTCCTGACTTTATTCTTTATTTCCTTAGTAAACCACCTTGGTTGTAGTTTCCTAGATTTAGTTTAGCTGGAAACAGGTATGAAGTCCTCTTGCTCTAGCAACAATGTGCTTTTAAAAAATTCCCATGCCTCTTCAACCATTTTGCTATTTAACTCCATCCAGTTTACAGTTTCTAGTTTCAGTCTCATACCAGTTAGCCTACCTAACATTGTATACTTTTGTTTTGGACTTTGCTCTCCGGAAACTAAAATTAACCTCGAACTACCACATCATTTTTATTACTCATAATCCTGATATTGTCATATAACATTCTACTTTCCTCTGCAGCTACATTAGGTGCTCTATAACAAACCCCTACAATTAGGCCATTTGAGTTTTTTAGCATCTAGTTTTATCCATACAGCTTCTGTACTTTTATTTTTATCAGTGAGCTCCCTTGCCTGCAAGTTTTCTTTTATGTACTGTATACTGCAACACCACCTCCCTTCTTGCCTATCCGGTCTCTACGGAACAACGTGTTATATTATATTCTTCACCATCATTGTCACTCATCCATGTTTCAGTTATTCCTATAATGTCGTAAGTGTCTGATGAAATTAAAGCCTCTAAATCATGAATTTTGTTTCTAATACTGTATTTAAATACAGACCGCAAAGGGTAGGCCTTTTACAGTGCCCACTTTTAATATTTATTGGGGCTTTCCGTCTCTCCCCACCTAAATTCTTAACTAACCTCCCTACCAGTTTGCATATTGCCCCATTTCACGTGCACTTGATGCAGGTATTCCTTTCTACAAGCATAAGACCTGCAGTCAGACTGAACTGTGTCTTTAAATTTCCATTTAAATTGTGGTTCTGTGTGTGTCTGCCCCTGATTGAAAAGCATCACATTTAGAATGTAGCCCAGTCTTATTCCCTACACTGGCCAGGTTAGAATCCAGGCCTTCCTGCTGACCTGTCCAGGATAAGCAGGTGAAAATGGAACAAGGTACATATAAGGTTTTGTAAAGCAAATTATTTGCCTACTGCACAGCAGCAGTTCTTGCTCTTCTTTTGGGATTTGAACATGCTGTTTTCAACTGCAGTGTAAGATAACCATTACCACACATGGCAGCTACTAGGGCTGGACGATGTATTAATATATTGATTTTGTTTGCAATGTATGCCTGCTTCTGTTTATGATACATGTATGTAGTCGCAGTTTGATTCCATACACTTAACTTTAGAATAACCTAGTTGTTAAATACCTGAAATACAATTTTTTTACATTTCAGGCACTCGTGTTTAGTCAATTTGTAATTTTCAGTTGATGAATCAGTTCAGCAGAACAACAAAACAGTGCAGAAAATGTTTTCTGATGTCTTATTTTGAATATAAGCATTTAACTGAACAATCTAATTATTCAACACTTAATATTTGTTTACATTTCAGGCACTTGGATATTTAGTCAATTAGCATTTTTTTTCTAAAAAGAGATTTTTTTGACATCTTATGTGATATTGTTATGTTCGGCAGAGATGCATTTTGTTGTGTTCCAGTTGGGAGACATTGATGTAAATAAATAAAACCATAATTCATATTCTGTCCTGACTTAATATCTAATATATAATATCGCTACAGTGACCTAAAATATCGAGATATTATTTTACAGCCATATCACCAAGACCTGACAGGTACTTCACGTGAACACCACAGTGTGAAAGAAAGTTCCTAGAAAGCATTTATAAACAGCAGAAGTAAAATAATAAATGTAACCTTATAAAGCATCTACAAAAGGACTTTATCTCATACTCGCCGTTTTGAAATAAATCCACCAGGGATGGACATGTTCAGTTCAGTGCTTTGCCCTTCAGCTACTGTTATATTTCTGATATAATTGTCACTAATTTTTGTTTACAGTTTTTGGAAGAAAGATCAACATGTGCATTATTTGAAATTTACATTTTGCAACCATTGATCTAACAAGCATTGGTTTGTTTTGGGCTAGTTTATAGGTACCTCTTCACTCCAACCAAGATGCTATTAATACATTTTTCAAATATTTCCCATTGTCTGCATGTGCAAAGTGCATTATTGATAATGCTATTGAAAAATCTTGATGCCCTTCAACAGCCGCTACTTGGAAGCCCCCATTCCTCCTATTTTGGTGTTTGTAAGCTCAATAGGCAGGTATTTATAAAACAGTGACTCTTCTGGTCTGATAGGAACTCAGCTTTGCCATAAACACAAATACCACAGAACAGTTTGAGTGCTTCTCTTGTGTTAGTTTGCATATGTGTATAGGCTCATATGCTTTGCACATTTTTCATCCCTGCTTATTGCTGTAGATTAGTGGTTGGCAACTGGTGAATTACAGTACAATGGACAGGTCGATTTTCAAGATATTCAGTTGATCGCGGCACCCCCAGCCCCCATCCCTCCCGCCTGACTGCCAAATCTAGCAAGGGGGAGGAGGACCCCCTGATCGGCAAAATATACTGTTGCAACTTAGAAGTTGCCCAGATTATTTTCTTTATAAAAGTAGCTGTCACTAGTAAAAAGGCTGGACATCACTGTAGTGAACCTAACAATGCATTAATGTTTGAACATTAGCCATAAATCAGTGCAATACACTTCCAACAGAGCTGATTTCATGTATACCCTTTCTGTCCTTTTCCTGCTCAGCAATTAGTTATTAAAGCAAACTTGCACACGTTTATGAATTAAGTGTGTGTGTGTGTATGTGCAAGTGTGTGGTGGGAGGTTCCGGATTTCGGCATTGCAGTGTTTGCAGATATTTTTGAGAGTTGGGATGAGCAAACTAGTTTTGCAATATGGGAATGATTGTGCCTTTCAAATTTTTGTTCCTGGAACTTTGCGTTGCAACCTGAAATTTAGTGATTAGATGGGGTGAGATATGGAGATGAAATATATGTAAGATTTTATGACCTGTATTATATACACCATTTACATATTATTCTGTCTTTAATTTAACATTCCATCTACCTGCTCAAGGAATATGGGCGGAAAATAGCAATAGTTGGTAAAAACCTGGTACAATGCATCTTTCCTTGTTTTACACAAGGTTTTATTGTGCACTGTCCCTGTTTAATTTAAACAAATAAATTACATAAATTGCCTAATTCCATCTCTATTTACAGTGCTGATTCAACAAATACAGCATTGATTGCTTTTAGTTCATATCTCCTATCAATGCTGTTGCTTTTTGGAATTGTGTAATGTTCAGAACCATTAATGGAACCTCAGGGTTCATTGGTCTTTTTACTTTAAAAACCACACATTAGTTGTTCTACTGCTACCTTCTCTGGTATAAAAACTTCCTCTGCCCCCTCACCCACAATCACCCTGTAATGTTGTAGACCTGATTAATTTAATGTGTATATTTAAGCATGCAGTAGTAGCATAAAACATGCATTTGCTTATGTATATTTTACAGACATACAGACAACCACACATACATGTCAATATCAAATTTTCCAACAGCAGATGATTGAATTTGTTGGGCAGATATAATTTTAAGCCTCACATTTATGCAGAAGTAAATGATACAACAGTTTTATAGCTGATTATAATTTTACACTGAGGCAAGTCAAAGTCCCGTTAGTGTCGACTTCTTAAGCTAGTTGCATCACTCTTAGTAAATTGCTACTGTCCAGTAAAAACCGCAAACTTCTCACATTATATAACTTAATATCCTTCTTTGTGTCTGCAGATTAAAAGAGTAAATGGCTACACAAAAGGGAGAAAGAGTAAGCATGTACGGGACATACTGTAAAAAGAAGCGGTAACCAACAATTCTTACCTCTACTTTGTACTCGTTTAACTGTTTAAGTGACAAGGTAATGCTGGTTCTTCTCTCCGTCTCTCTGGAGCGTCAAGAGCTGCAGTGGGAGGAAAGTGTCAGAATGAATCTGGCATTTAGTTGTTGCAGAAGGTAAATATTAACACCCCCCCCCACACACACACACACACACTTCTTGGTTGTAAGGTTGTAGGAACAGAATGGTTTGTGCATTGTTTGTGTGGGTAAGCGTGTGTCCTTGCCTGCGTACCTGATTGTGTCAGTAATGCAGAGGCGGACCTAACTTGAAAACAGTTAGAATTAATCACTGTTCTTGGTAAATAAGTGCTGTCTTTACAGCTCAAGGTGTTTTTGCTGGCACTACACACCTGCGAGGTTGGGTCACAATGAGTCACCCCAACCTTCTCCATCAATCACTAGGGCCTGGTAATTCTTGAGTACATCAACTTTATTGCATATATCCTGGGAGCATTGTCATATGAATGAAGGGTAATTGTGGCTTTGGGAGTTTGATAGAGAAAGCAGGTTGAAATTGTAATGTAATGCAAAAACTGTTTTTTCTCTCCAGTGTAAATGCAAGAGAGCATTATATATTGAGGGTTTGTTTCTGCCTTTTTGTTTGTGTAGCCAGAGTGGTTTTGATTATTTGAGGTTCATGGCTTTGGAAACATGTATTCTGTACCCTACCAAACAAGCAACAAAGTTGGCTTCTGTGAGAACTCACATGGTCAGGTGTACAGCAGTTTGAACTTAAAATTGACAGCTGTGTCTCCTCTGAAAATCTGGTATTGACCAATATTCAACAGTACATAACTAGTTTGCAAGTACACATTCATCCTTAAAAGTGATATGTGTGGCAATCGGTGGGTGTAACTGCACACATGCATGCATAGTTTATGTGCATTTGCGCTGCTATGAAAAGAAATTATGAAGTACGATTTAGCATATAAAGGTTAAAATGCACAATAATTTCTTGTCATAGCAAAGCAAGTGCACATTAATTAAGTATGCATTTGCGCTGTTATAACAATCGATTGTGGCATGTATCGCTTTTAAAGATGATTGCATATTTGCATACCAGTTATGTGCATCCCTGCCAATACTCTTCCTTTTAGCTGCAATATAAAGTCTGCTTTAAAAAAAAAAACATTGGACTTTAGGCCTATCCACAACAAAATCTCTAATACAGAAAGATAAGTAAAAAGGGGCATGTTCTCATCAAGGTTAAAGTGTTATATCTAAGTTGGTGTAAAAACACCAATGCCAAGCCCCCCCCCCCCCCCCCCCCACCATTCCACAAGAAATCTTTGTCCACACGGCAGTGAATTCAGATTTCTGTGAACAATCATTATTTTCTCAGTTTTCTTTGACATTTCCAGCCTCTTTGTTTTCATGAGTGGGTATGACCCATTTCCAGGGAAACTAAAACCCCTTGTAGCACCCAAGACTTTGAGTAAGAAAGCATCTTTGTTCACCCATTTCAGAACAGAAAACAATAAACCGCAGAACCTGTTTTATGTTTTGAACATCGAGGCACCATTAGTAAGGGAAGAGGAGAGTTTGAAGGGCTATTGAAAAGCTTGTCCTTGTCTTTAAATTGTTCAGACAAGCTGACACATGATATGCATCTCACCTTGTTCCGTCATGGATTTGTCTCAGTTTAATCTGTACACTTTGTAACAAGATGAAGTTGGGTTTCATATGTGAAAAGAAAATTGGTTTCCCACAGGAGTTTATACTGTTTTTTTAAATTTGATCGGCTCTAGCATCAGGCCAAAAGAAATGGTCATAGGCCACTGTGCCGTTTCCTCCCTGCATATTGATGCTGTCAACTTGGAACAAAGGCAATGGGAAGCAGAACAGAGTCTTCTGACTTCTGTCACAGTTGTACCAAAGAAACCAGGGTTGCATATGCTATCCTAGGCTACAGCCTAGGGACCCGGCAATCACCTGGGCTCTGGCCCACCTCAGAAAAAATGAAACAATCAAATAGGCGACATCTGAATATCTAAGCTGTTGACAGGCCAGGGCCCCCAGATAAGTTAATCCATCTCTGAATGAATCAGCAGATTGGAGAAGAATCGTGAGCATTTGTCTGACCTTGATACTACACCCCCATAATTTTCTGAAACCTGTTTACTTGGCTGCCGTAACTGTACAACCAGAGGCCATGGAAAACCTTCCCTTGGTCACATTATTCTATTGTCATAGTGGCTCTTCTCGCCAAAGCGTGTTGTCTGGCTTAGGCTGCAAGCCGGAATGGAGTACAGTAGCGGCCAGGCCATTAATTACAGTGCTAATCAGGTTAGTCCATTCCATGTTTGACTGAGCATAAGGTTATTTGAGGTTTCAATCCAGTGCCCTGTTGCATTCACGAACCACCCTGAGGGCTTGACCTGCTGAGGTAGCCAACCAAGAAGCTTCCGTGTAAAATTATACAGCTGATATTCTTCGCTTATCCCGCCGTGTTGCTGCCCCCCTTCAAACCACAACGCTTGGGTTATTTCAGCAATGTTTTCCATCTGCCAAGTGTCATAACTCCCCAAGACAAAACAACAAAACTGAGGTCCCAAGGATTCCAACAGCAAAGGAGAAATTGAATTTGCTCTGGTTAAAAACCGCAATCGTCGGCCTGCGTTTCTTGTGTTCTGTGCAACTTTGTGAGGGGAATATCTTTGAAATTTTTAACTCATAAAAGCTGGATGACACAGAGGCATTCTTTTGCCAATATCATATTGGGCACTGTTTGATTCTCCAGCTTCCACATCATCTCTGGACCTTCAGTATGCCGTTTTTGATGCTTTCCTGGTCCGGTTCTAGTAAATGTCTGCGGATGCCTTGGAGCAGAGATACAATTTCCGATTGCTGTTGACCGCAACAGCATTCTCTGTGTCTAGTTGCAAGGGACATACTCTTTTCCACCTCAGATGTCTTTTGTTCAAATTTCTGAAAAGGCCAAAAAAGAAAGTAAAGCACAGAGGGAAATCGAACAAAAAAAAAACAACACAAAAGGGATTTTGGCAGAGAGAAGTCTCCTTGGGATGATGGAGATAGATCCCTTAATAGCCCATGCAGTTTTGATCTTGGATCATGCAGCCCTTTTCACATTCCTTCACCAGTTCTGGTGTTGCTTGGTTTGCTTCCTGGGCTCCTTGTGTCCAGTCACCCAAATGTTGTTGCAAATCCGTTATTAGGGTTTCATCCAGATTAGTCTTTCTGCTTAATGTATTGTCAGTGGCAGTGTGATTGTTATTTGAAGAATTACTTCGGGGTTAGTCTGAGAAAGTAACATGAAATCATAACACTGCCATTCTCTACATGTTCACTGGTGTGCCCTAAAGTTACAAACTTTAGGAGTTTTCTCACCCATCCCCAGGCCTGACTTGCATAAATATCTCCTAGGCCCAGGCATCATGGACAGAATCTCATGAAATTTGAACATTTTTAATGTTCACAGTCAAAAACTGGTCCAAATGGAAAGAGCAGATAAATAAGAAGCGGTCCATAAGCAGCTGTACATTCAAAGACTGTGTTAGGTCTCACTGACATACTGCTACAGAAGCAGATTCAGCTTTCCTTTCAGAAATGTCTATGGTTTGCTTTCAAAACTCTAATGGATAATCACCATAGATGGTGCACAGCCCAACTCGGAACTGAGAATAACGAAACTACACGTAGATGTAGCTCCCTCCATGTGTGTGTACTCAGGATTTGATATCTTTGTCGGGATAAATGTCAGTTACTCTTGATACACAGTGTTAGGACAGTTCCCACGTTTTTTTATTACTCTATGTTTTTACAGCCTTTATACATTTTTGCTTATTATAAATTCATATTCTTTTTTCTGTTTTGTCAGATATAATTAATTAATCACAGTAAAAGAACTAAAGGGAAATCACCTTAAAGTCCAAAATGAGAAAGTGTCTGACGTGTGTTTTGGGAGTGATGGTGATGCAAAACATTGATACATGCTGTTTGACACCTGAAGATTTCATGAACTGAAAAGTCACATAGATCAAGTTTCACTGCAGGCTTTCTGCCGGGATGCCTTCAGGGTGGAGGTCTCTGAGCCTCCATGCATTTTGTATCGCTGGGGGTGTAAGTGGTGGGAGGTTCTCACAGTGGGGTGACACTCAAGCACCTTTTCCAGGTAGCTCTGGGAGGCCGTGTTCCATATAAAAATAGAAGGTCATTGAACGCACCGCACCTGAAGTCTGCTGAAAGGGAACCTGGAGCGACTGGGGATGAGAAACTGATTTGTGCACATGTGTCGCGTCCCAGGAGGGAACCTGCTGTTAGTACCCCTGAGCACACTAGTTTGAACTGGTAAATACCCAGCTGTACAAATGGGATAAAAGTGTGAAACTGTAAGCAATGTAAGTCGCTTTGGAAAAAGACGTCTGCTAGGAAAATAAATAATGTAATAACAATAATAAATAATGAGCCAAGGTCCAGACGGTCAGTCTGTTTGTATCCACCAGGGCTGAAGGCTGTATATCACAGTGTGAAGCTCTGCTATCTAGGTTTCCAATCCACTATCAGCCTCAGCTGTCTACTCCCCGCCTGCCAGGAAACATAGGGTGGCAGACGCATTGCCAGTCCACTTTCTGTTTCTCCCTTTAAGTCACATGACTCGATAAGTGACGTAATACAGTACCTGCCACGGACGACTGTGAAACCACGGCTTCCTGATAGATGCTCATTCCTGTGAGGCATTGCCATGAGTCCACGGTCCAATACAGCGTTTCCATGGCTACCTTTTAGCTCAGCACTGCAGCCTAAAGGCTTCGGTCCCTGCGCAAGGCCAGATGCTGAGCTTTGCAAACTCTGCCTGCATCTTGCCAAAGCCTGCTGTGTGGAAGTTGGTTTGGAAAAGGAGTTTGTAAAAAAGGGGTAGCGAGGAAAATGTTTTACAAGGTTTTCATGATAACAAGATTATGATGCATTTTTGCCAATGGTTAGATTTAATGTTGACTCTCATAATTTCCTGTTTTCTAATGGTTTTATCCTAGCCAGCTCTAATGAGCCTTGTTCCTTTTTACCAAGTTTTTACATATTTATTTACATGTGAATGCTTTTGTCCAAAAGCAACTTAGCTTACAATTTTTCCACATTTGCACTGCTGAAGGAATCTGTTAAAGATTTTATTCCATTGTACATTACAGGAATTTCAGAAGGTCTGTATTCTATCTGTGTTACGTATCACTTTACTTCATCATTTTTGATTTTCCAGTGTCCTTTTTGCTTTGCCCGAGTTTTCCTTTTCATGTGGAGAAGAGCTCTAGTGAGTTGGTTAACTTGTTAAAATTTAATGCTGTTATAGATTTGAGCATAAAACATCCGGTCAAAGATTGAAATTCATACCATGGTAGTAACTATGCTGTATTGATTTCCCATTCATACAGCTGGGGAAATAATCAAAGGACCCTCCCCAGGTGAGCTGTGTGGGGTTTGAACCTGCAGCCCTGACCATAACCCTGACTCCTCTCTGCTGCCTAATGATCCTCAGATGACCTTAGACGTGCTTCTGAAAAGTACTGGAGGAGGCAAACTCTGGCTTTCCAATGAGCTGTTTTGGAGCTCCGCTTTGTGCATGATTTCTCTTTTTAGGGATGTAATTAAATCAAATTCCATAATTTGACTACATAGTTAGAGAATGTGTCATTTTTCTGCTGGGGATCATGGGGTTTTGCTGCTTTTGCAGTGGTTGACTCAACAGTCCTGCTGGGCCAGCTATTACTAAGTGTTTAACTATTCCTTAGTAACACATGTTTAGACTTTTTTTTATATCAAATGATTAATTCTGTCGTGTTTGTCGAGTCCATATGTTAGTGGGAGAATTAAAACCAAGCAAGCAGAACAGATGAAAAGGTTGGACCCTGCATTGCACCTTTTGGAACATATTCTGGGGTCTGGATGGTTCAGCGTCACCTGCTTTGTTTCCTATCATGTTTAGACTGCTCAGGAAGCTGCCGTGTCCTGCATCCTGCCCAGTTTTCGTAATGGAGGGGGTCTATGGGGACAAGGGGGCTATGGGGGTTCCCCTTCCCGCACAATTAGCTGCCAGTGAAGCCTGTTGCTCTAGTCCAGAGGAGGCAGCACTGTCACAGGACTGTGTGTGTGGGTGCGTGCATTTGTCATGAGACAGGACCTGCACTTCTCATGACAAGTGACCCATGCAAATCTGATAAAGAACTCTGTGTGTGTCTCTAACAGCATCTGAAAGAGGAAGTTGCAATGGTGTGTATAACTGTATTTGTGTATGCATGACAGATAATTTGAGAGCGTGTGTGTGTAAGAACAGTGCACGCACGGGTGAAAGAGCTAAAGATAGAGAGACACAGTCTGTATGTGAACAGAAGAAGAGTGTGTGTTTGTGTTTAAGACATTTAATGCCTAATGACTCAGAAAAACCTAGCAGAGACCATATAGGCCACCCTTGATGTTTTCTACAACACTGAGCAGAACAGCATCTCTCACTCAGAGCAGCCCTTGCTGACATTCTGGGCTGCAGGTCATTAGCTGAATGTTAGTCTATTTTTAAACTCGTTAATCATTGACTAGCTCATATGAGATTAATTACACTACCAGAAAGATGCTTTTTTAAGTCCCTAGAGGAAAACTGCTTTTGTGTCATCCACAACCCATTGAGTGCTCTGGTCAGCTTGCAACTGTGTAAACAAAAGGCTTAGTTCTGATTTAGGACCATGCCGTACGATAATTATGTAATTTTATTGATTTATGGAACCCGTTTTACTTAAAACAGTTGGGCTGTTTATTTATCATATTAAATTTATTATGTCGTTGATTAATTGTAATTATTAAATCCATGAAGGTCAGTCTAAGTAAGCATCTTAAACTTTGTTCTGTTTTTTTTTTTGCTTCAATGCGATGAACAAATATAAAAATATCTGGACAAATATATAATGTCTGGACACAATGTTGCTGATATGGACGAAGAGAGAAAAGTAGGGTTATAAAATCATACTTATTTTAAAGCATTAAAATGTGGAGCCAGACAACCAGGGGGCATTTAAAATAATAAAAAAAGTGCATATTATAAACTGAGGCTCAAGACTTCCTCCTGCCTACATCCAGCTTCCTGTTCCCTGAGTACTTCTTGCTCTGATAACAGAGGCCTGGATCCTGCAACCTGGAGTTTGTTACAATTCGCAGCCAATGAAATAACTGACACCTCGGCTCACGCATTTCCTTTTCACACACACGCATACACACTGGGGAAGTGTTGCATGATGGGAAATGCCATGAAGCTGAGGCCCACTTCATTAATCCCTGTTTCAAAGAGGACTAAATGATTTGTCTTAAGAACATTAGATAACATGTATTAACAAAAACACTAAAATGTGTTTATTCAATAAGAAAATTCACATATATCATGGGCTTAAGCAAGCTGGTTGCCTGCAGTTTGTGACCAGATATATATATATATATATATATATATATATATATATATATATATATATATATATATTCCTATACTAGGCATTCATATCACGGGGAGGAAAGCTTTGAGTTTTTGCTCCGAATTTTGTGTACTAAGCATTATAAAGTGTTTCAGTTATGTGACATAGTCTGAATGTATGTGAAAATGACCAGAGTTCCCTAGGAGGACTGGCTGTTATACCTTTGTGCGAGGCACCCTACATTGATCAGATAAAATATCCAACTGTGTCTTCGTCAGGTAGTAGGTTGTGACTGCGATTATTCCATAATAAGTGATTTTTTTTATACCATGGAGGTTTATGACAAATACAACACCAAGTAAAAATATGAAAAAAAAAAATAAAGTAAAAAAGTTTTGTCCATATTTTCTATTTAAAATAAAGCTTTTATCAAGAACAAGCTCCAGGAATATAAGAGCCTGTTGCTTGTATCTGCTAATCTCATCATGCGTCTTTTCATTACTGTTTTGACAGGGATTTTACGTTTTCACAGAGCTCTCCCTTCACAAAGCTAAAACAGTAAACACATTTAATTTGACTCATAAAGTAATTGGGCGCTAAACATAGGTTCCGGACTTTTAAAGGTTTGTAAACACTTTCTTTTGTGGCAGAACCCCCCCTCCCCTGCCCCCACCCCACCCCCTTCTTAGGAATTTAAATCAATAAAATTTAAGCACCGCCAATTAAGTGACGTTCTCTCTGCAATACATTGCTGTTAGCTTGGTTGGTTAGTGTCTCGTCCACAGAGCATCAGACTTATGGGTCATTGTTTCTTTTTATGAAATTATGACCCTGGATATCATCATGGTCTGTCCACCCTGAAATGACACCAGCTTGGTTTGTGTTGTGCCCTCTAAGTCCTGTCCAGCCATGTGCTCCCCCCAGAGAAAGTGCATGTCCACGGCCATTTCCTGCTGCCATCACATAATACCACTGTCAGGGTCAGACTCGGTCAGGGCTCGAGAGTTCCGGAACAGAACTAGTATGGTTCTTATCAATCAATATCAATAATCAGTAAAGAATTAACTGATTATCGCCCTGGATTCATCAAAGTTTCCAAAGCTGGTTATTTTTTAACTAAAAGCTAAAAAAAAAACAAGTTCAGTTAAACTGTTTGTCCTGAATTACATTGTGTAAAATGCATTTGCCTATTTTTTATTAGTTTACAGCACAGCTGAAAATAAAAACAAATTTAGTCATTTAAAAAAAAGTGTCCTTTTCCTGTTTTTCTTCCGTTTTACAAAGCCCCCTTTCGCCAGACTATTTAGTAACATGGTTAAAAACAATATTCCCCTCCATTTGGAAATTGTATCATCTAAGCGCTCTGACTCCAGTAGAACTAAAAATAATGTGGTCATTTTGTGCCTCTGTGGTTTGGAGTTTACTTGCTTGGTTTGGATGTTGTTGGATGGGCCTTAAGCGTCCTCAAAGATCAACAGACTTCTTGAGGAACGCACGCTATAGAATCGTGAGCGAATTCATAAAGCGATGAGACTTTGAACGAAACCACCCTGATCAGAAAAGTAGAGAAGTATTGCCATAAACTTATGTCTGAAGTATTTATTTTCATCTGCACTGGAAAGGATAAATATTCTGTATATACTCAAGAAATGACATTACCATTGACTTGCCGTTCAGCCCAGACCATCTGAAGAGGCGTGAAGCTCGATTTGAATGCTTCTTTGTAAACAACATTCCTTTTCTTTTTTTCTTTTCTTTTTTTTTCAAAAAAGCGAGGTCCTGAGGTGGAGGCAGAGATGAGTGTCTGGGCTTTGGCTTCTTAGCGCATGCCTCTGAGTCTGCGTCACTGACCCGTGTTCATTGTGACCTCCGGTCAACGGGCCCAACTCCTTCCGTCAATCATTAATATAACAACAGTGTGAGCACTGTACCAACAGCGTTTGTTTTTTTGCATTCATGGAGTTTTTGGTTTAGTGTAAAACATGTCGCTACACGTAACTATTTTTTTATTTGTTGGCATTCTTCTTCAGAAATTATGTTTTGATAATGATTGTTTACAGAAGATTGTCTCGCTGTAGAGTTTAACCAAACTAACTGTCAATCAACCAGAAGACAGGAGAACACTAACCTCCAGCCCAGTTAGAGATGTTAGCACCCTTCGACTTTACCGGTTTAACACTTACCTTGATACAAGGTGTAGAGCGAGGTTAAGAGAAGGAGCCAACTGTGTAGGAGAAGAGTTATAACAGGTGGCATGTGCCAAGCATCCAGAGCTAAGTCTGCATCCACTGCGCCCTCACCCTTAACTAGCCTGGCGACAGTCCAGACTGGGGAGGTGAAGCTCGAGCCCAGTGGCCTTGTCTCAAAGTCTGACACAAAACCCCTGCACCCCCTCGGGAAAAGATGGCAACAGCTAATTTCTTCCATAGCTTATTCCTTTACTGTAATTCCATGTGCAGCATTTGGGTAGGCCAGAGATGGAGATGAATGGAGGCTCATTATATGTGGCAGAGGCTCAATGAGTTGGAAGAAACCTACAACAGTAATGGAACATTTCACAAAATTGTGCATGATAAAATCAATTATTACTTTACGTATTTACTCATCTACAAACTTCAGTTCAATTTATTTTTACATAGTGCATTTCACAACAGAGTCGCCCCAAGGCGCTGTACATGGGTGTATCGTGGTACATTACAACATCATTAAGACAGAATAATACAGAGTAATCTACAAACCACATGAACTAAAAAAGTGCTTTCCATGAAAGTATACAAGCAGTATCCATAAAAACTAAATTACTGCAGACCATCTAATATAGAGGTATTAAGTAAAGAAAGCAGGATTATGTGAAAAATGAGATACCGGGGACAATGGCCTCTTTCTTCAAGCGATCCTTTTTCTGCTGTGGATTGCACTGTTGTTCACCGTCCTCTGCCTAAGGTGTATGAGGCATGTTGTATAGGAAAGCCTGATCCAGGCTCTTCTTTGTCACTCATTTTTCAGTAGATTAACCTCTGCACCTGAACACCTAACAGAGACCAGCAGTGCTGCTGCATCCACACCCCAGCCAGTACAACACGTGTTTCATGTTTCTCAGCCAGCTATGACCCAGCAGTGAACATTTATGCAGGGCATCTGTCAGGCATCTCCCTGTTTAATGCTATTGCCAAATCAATGGAGAGAGTAATATTGAGCCTGAGAGACTCCGTAGGACAGGGGTAACCAACATGGTGCCCACGGGCACCAGGATGCCCCCAAGGACCGCATGAGTCGCCTGCCAACCTGTTCTAAAAATAGCACAACTCAGTGAGCAGCATCCAAAATTTCATTTTATCCTGTTGCTATTCTTCTTTATTTACATTTGCATTTATATAGATTTGAAAATGACAATATCTAAGAAAAAAAGCATTTAAACATGTTTTTTATACATGAAGTTTAGATAAGTGTCATGCCCACAGGGGCGGGGCAGCACAGTGGCTAACAGCTACTTAAAGCGAAAGCAAACTACCTGATGTTGTGAAGTATTGTTGCCATGCTAATGACCTTTACTGAGCGTCTTCCCCGATTGCCCTGCCTGCCTTCCCTGCCTTGTTTTCCCGGTCTGCCTGCATCCTCTGTTCCATCCCATCGTCTCCTCATCCCGTCATTGCCCGTAGGACTGATCTCTCTGGCTTTGGACCTCCCGCGATCGAACCGATTACCCTTTTGGATTTCCCCTTTGGCTTTGGTTACACCTGGCTTTTCCTTCAATAAATCCTTCTCCTTCATTACGGGGTCTGCTTCTTCCCTTGTTCTGCGACGCTGCAGTAAGTTTAGGAGGGCGTTTCAAACTGGTAGCCCTTCATATGGCTCAGTACCCATGAAGCAGCTCCCAGTTTCAAAAAGGTTGGTGATCCCTGCCGTAGGGTAACAGAAGGGTAATTTCCTATAGTGTCCCAAACTGTGTAGTTTAGAAGGCTAGAATTAAACAATCCACAATGTTCTCTAATAAATTTTATGTATTGTATATATATATATTTTTAGTACTTAATGTAAACACTGCATAGTGGGTAGGAATGTAATTTTGAGTCAGTCCATACCTTCAACAGACAGCAGGCAACAGACATTATCAGTCTTAAAAAGACTTGGAAATAAACTATTTTCTACTGGGCTTGTATCTAGAAGTCATCAAAATGAGAAGTGCTGCTTAGAAGCTCTGTTGAGAAGATGATTTTGAGTGAATAGCTGGGTGATGAGAGCTGACAGCCTTGTTAGTTGAATTTACGGAAAAAAAGGGTGAATTATCAGCACCCTGCCTTCGGACTAGAGGCCACAGTACATAAGCAAGACGATCTGAGTTTTCACTGTTAATCACTTTACACACAGGCAATGAAACAATGCTAAGAGCAGCAATACATAACAGTCATTGTCACTGTTACTTCTTGTACACAATATCAGCTGAGCTTTCTCAGGGAAATGACAGATTGCTTAAATGTAAACTTCCAGAATTATAAAATCTAAATTGTGCAAACAGGTTCACAGCTGAAGAAAAACCTAAACATTATAGGGTTTAAAGCTGGTGCTCATCTACGAACTTTACAAAATGCCCAGCAGAAAACCTGTGTTATAAAGCTGATGCATAATATAAGTGATATCCAAGGAAGCAATCATTAGGTCAAATGATTCGGCCTAGTCTAATGATTACAGCTGATTACAGTAAACAGCCATAGATACTGTACACCTTGCTGGTCTTTAAAGTCAACCAGGATAAGTGTGTCTTCCAGAATAGTCTCGTCTTCTTCCAGACAAGCTCAGGCTCTTTCAGTCTCCTCTTGACTGGACTGTTTCACTGGAGTAATTCAGATTATATGCCTTGCTCAAGGGTACAGTAATAGAGCATCTTGTATGACTCAAACCAGCAAACATCAGGTTAGGGATGTCCCTCATTATCACACTGCCTGCTATGTTGGATAAAGTGTTTTCTCCAGTTTAGACAAATTGTTAGCAAAGTAAACATTTGCCTGTCAGTACCTTAATAGGTGTAGAATCTTCCGGCTTAATCACTGACTTAATTTGGTCAAATACTTTGATGAAGAACAATGTTTTTGTAGAAAGAATACTTTGTTGACCAGAACCTGGGTACCTAGAAGCATTTTGAAATTTCTCTCATGTAGTCACCAGGTATTTCCCTATGGCCCATAATGGCCTAAATGTTTAGGCAGGGCTCAGCTTATGGAATTAATATTATAGTCCTGAACTGGGCAAAGAAGACTTGATTTATCTTTTTGATGTGCATCCCTGAATTCTTATTAGGAGGGAATTGAGAGGAAGAGGCTCCTAAGTTGCTCAGCCAGAGAAATTGCTCTTCCTAAATGCATCTTAGGGTAGCAGCCTAAGCTGTGGTCCAAAAGCTATATTCTTTGGCAGCCGTCCACCAGTTTCACACAGACAGGCCACAATTGACGTCCTCTGTGGAAGCTGTTGAGTCAGTCAGGATGTTTCTGTTGGACACACCTGCAGGCTTCCCGTTGTCAGCTCTGATGGACCCACTGTGTTTAAAACTTTACTCTCCAAGACATTGCTGAGTGAAGAAAACCATTTGAGCTGGCAGGAAATACACTGTACCGAGATGTTTACCTTTGTGTCGCCCCAAAAAAGGCATTGAACTGTTAATGTAACCTGGTTTCTGCATGAATGGCTCAATCTCAGCCAATCAGGTTTTCATTCTTCTAGACAATGGTCTTAATTGGTTCTAGCGGGGAGCATTTGCATTTATCTAACACCTTTAATCCAAACTGACTTACAGTAGAGGAAAGGTTTGCAATTTATATGTGCTCCCTGGGATTTGGGCCCACAACCTTTGTGTTGTTAGCGTAATGCTCTAATTGTTGAGCTACAGAAGGTATAACATGAGGGCTTCTTGGTAACTAGAAAATAGAATCCAGGGCTTATTAAATCAGTACATGTGAGCAACCAGCAACAGGGAGGAAGGCGTGAATTTGGCTGAACACATACACACACTGACACATACACCCAATTTTACAGACGAAGGTTGAAATCTTTCCACATCTCGTGTTTTGATGTTGTCTTTTATTTCATCTCATTTCACCTTCAGGACCAAAAAGATCCAAGATAAACACAAACCTAAAATATCATTTCATATGAGTGTGTTTTTCTGGGATACATTGTTGGTACTGGTACACCATGTCTAACCATGTCAAGAAAACGTCCATTGAAAGTCACCAAAACCACAAAATGCCTAATGTGATCCACTCTTCTGTCCTGCCAAACGGAGTTATTCCAGAGTTATGCTTCATACCGAGACCTGTTTCAGCAATCTGCAAATGATGGGTGGGATAAGGCACTCATAAGCCAAAGGCGTACTGCTGACTAGCCCATCGCCTGGAGAGTGTGTGTAGGCCTGATGTGCTGTTCCGTACCCTTCATGCACATATCTGTACACCAGGGCACCCTGCTAGCCACTTTCTGGGTGCATTACAGTTCTTATAGGAATGTACTTACAAAATAGGGTGGGCATCCTTAGAGGAAAAAAGTAAATGTACCAGGCATGGAAAAGGGAAATCAAATGACAATTTCCTCCCCCCCCCTCTCTCTCTCTCTCTCTCTCCTTCCTACTTCAGCATAGCTTTGGAAAATGTGCTGGAGTTTATTTGTAGTTCGAACGAGTGGAGGAAAGAGCTTTTTTGAATGGGCTTGTGTAAGTGCTTCCAGCCTTCGAAATTTTCCATGCCTTCCTCTCTTTTGTGGTGGGATCTGCAGCACAGTGACAGTGAGTTTTCAGAAATGCTGTGATAACTTGCAGTGTATTTACGTTTGTTTATGGGCTGAGCATTCTCCACTGGCTGCATTAGCCAAACCCATATTCTCTTTGGTCCCTTCAGGGATGAGTCCAGCAGCTATCAAGGACAGGTGAATTAATAAAAAATATATTAAATGGTAGTGAGGAATCCTTGTATAAGTCCTTCCTTAAAACGCTGTTTTTTGTTGTATATTAGGTAGGTGTGATGCTTATATAGCTTGGTATTAATTGTGGCGATTTATGTCTGTTTCATGCAGCTGTTCTGTTGTTGCAAATAATACCTTTCTTGGTTTGATCAGGTGACGCTTTCACAGTCCTAGAAAGTAAATAGAAAGGCTACAGAGGAAAATAAAACCTACAAAAAAACCTTGATAACTATAACGCAAGATGCCTTACAAAGTATCATTGTGTCAATCTGAATAATAGGAAATGCTTAAGCATGTGTTTGTCCATCAACATGTACTCACACACATGCACACACACACAATGAGGTGGGAAAGTAATTAAGGTTTTATTGAAAGAGAGATATATAGACCCTGGTCTACTCTCCATATAAGGATGGTCTGCACAGGAAGACACAGGCCTGTACAGTAGATGTCCCAGCAGTGGTAATTACTGTATTATTAAAGCCATTTCCAGAGTGCAAAAGGGAGGGTGAAAGGGGGTGAGAGGAGTATGTGGGAGCAGCATCTGTCCTGGCATGACCTCTGAGTAACTAACCATCTACAGGCACAAAGACGGGGGTGGCGAGGTCAGCTTCTGAGGAAGAGCATGTCGACCAATACCTAGTGAACACTCACACCAGTCACAATGTCCATCCTATCCCCCGCTCCTGCCTCCCTCCAAGTGCTTTGGCAAAGACGGCTGAATAATCAACTGTAATATATATCAGTTCCTGCCAACTCTGTTAGAGAAGAAACTGTCAAAACTTCCCACCAGACCAATGAAAACAGCATGGACTCAAAAATTATGTATATATGATATGAATTGCATATTCTATAAAAATGGAACTTGGGATCAAAGCCTGTTGTGATTGTATTTCTACATGCCTTTAGAGACCTGGAAGAACTTGTAAATCTTCAGATACCTGTATGAGCACCTCGACATCTCTTCATACTCTCCTGCTAAGGATTCACCCCTCCCAGCATCACTCATAGGGTCACCCCCCACCCAGGCTCGAACTTTACCCAGGGCTGAGTGGCAGCTGATTAGCTGTCAGAACTGCACTTTCTGCTCATTTTATGTGCTTCTCATAAAGGTTCTTGTGCCCTTCAGCATAGCTATTGATGGGCTGCCCATCAAAGCAGCCGCAGACAGAGATGGATGAGGGTCTATAAATAGGACCTGCATGACTTGGAAAAAAGGAAGCGTCTTTCTGTTGGACTCATTTTCTTTTTAGATGAGGCTGACATCATGGATTCTGCAGCAGTGTTGTACATAACTTGTCTGAATAGTCCAGTCTGATTAACGACACCAGTTGATCATGCAAAATACATCAACATGTAGAACATGCTTACATTGAGGCATAGATAATGGTACAGAAAGTCTGAATTTGGAAGATAGAATGCTGTCTGTCTTTCCGTAGCTGCTGGCAATACAGCTTACGGCTTGTGGTCAGTTTTTTAGGATGGAGATGTTTTGAACCAATACCAACTTCTTCCATCCATCCATTTTTCATACCCGCTTGTCCTATGCATGACTGCAGGGATCCGGAGCCTACAGGCATGAGACAGAGAATATCACAGGATTGGGCACCAACTCATTGCAGCCAACGCCAACTTCTCATTGTTTTCCTAACAAAGCAGCCACACCTGTTTTTATGCTCGCAGTACTAGGGCTCATTGTTGCAGAAAGCATCTAATGTCCTCCTCTAAGCAATAACTTAGAGCATTAGTAAGGTAAAGCGGGGCTCCGCCCAGTCATTTTAGAACATTCCTGAGAGAGAGCATTGAGATCCCCCCCATACTTTGGACAGATAATTCAGGAGGGCAGAGATGCAAATGCATGGTCATCATCTCCCTCTTCAGTATACCCACTGTGACCCCCACAGTCCTAACAAGGGCTTGGAATGAGATTGATGTTGGTGCTATCAGGCTGTCTACTCTGTCAGCAGTATCACAAAAGGAACCCCAGAGTGGGACACGAACTGGCCCCCAAAACGCAGGCGACGGGCCCTGCAGCTGTGTGAATGACCATCTCCAGGTCCACCTGTGATAACAACAGAGCTTCACACCCCCTCCCAACCGCCATTCCCTCTCCTCTGGTGCCTTTTCATGCTGTAACTGGAAGTTGTCCCAAGGACAGTGCTGTGGACATATATCTACCATGGAAGTCTTGAATCATATCAACACTGATCTTATAGCTCAAGGTTTGAGCCACATGTCCCCGTCTGGGATAGAAATTAGGACCCAAAACATACCCAACTGTGACTTTTTTCATCTCCACCATAACTTTCCCTTAACAACAAGAAGCTGCTTAAATTAGGTGAAAATTGCAAGGCATTGCTTGTCTAAAGGTCTTAATCCCCATTTTCATTAGTGAACAAAGGGCCTTGCTTCTGACCGCTGGTACCCTAAATACAGTAGCTCAGAACCGTGTGTTTGTTCAGGCTGACGGACAGGTAAGCGGACAGATGTATTTATTGATCTCAGATGAGCAGATGGTTCCAGAACTTGGCAGTGCCTCTGTCTTTAACAGCCACCCAGTGTTTCAAACAAACATATTTATAAATATTTTGGGAGTCGTATTTTGCCTGGTCCTCATAACTTTGCCTTGAAGTGATTAAGTCATTGTAGCTCATTATGTTGATTGATAGGCAACTCTGGGACTCAATTTTAAAGGCTCATATATATATATATATATATATATATATATATATATATATATATATATATATATATATATATACACACACACACACACACACGCACACACACACAGCATTGTGCATATGTGAAGTCACAGAGCAAGCAGACTGGAAAGCTTAGATTTTGCATCTTGAGAGACAACAGAATGTATTATTCCTGATGTTTATTGGATATTATTTGTTGTGCACAGGTAGGTGCTTGGGTAATGCATTCCAGTCTTCCTATTGCTTCACTGCAAAGAAACAAAAATAATAATAAAAACAATAAAATCAGCTGGAACTACTGAAGATAATGTAATAGGAGCCCTCACAGATGCAGGAGTGTTAAGGAGCCACACACACAGTTTTCCTAAGCTGTAAATTTTATGGATAATTTCTGATGTAGTTACAAATTTATGCCCCCCAACTAAGCTCAGCAGCTGCAGGTGATTACCGGCCCGCCTGCACTCACCGTCCACCACCCCCCACTTGTCTCCCTCTTTCTGTTTTTGTACATCGGCTTACAGTCCCCCTGGGTGCTTAGATCTCAGGTGCTGGCAGTTTGGGCAAAGTGGACCACAAGACCAGGGTGAAGGTGTGGGGTTATAATGCAGATATGTCAGTCTACCTCTCTGCAGACATGTCCACTCCTGCTTGGTTTTTTGGTCTGCGAGTAGAATACATACCTGTAGGAGCCCCTCCAAAGGCAGGGCGAGCGCCGCCCCTTCACTCTACCGCCTTGGCTTTGCTCATGCCAGACTGGCTCATTAGCTAAACATTTCCCCTTCCATGCGTGGGTGAGACATTGCGTGTTTCACTGGAAGTCCACTCGCAGAATATATCGTAACAGTATAATATCTATCTGATTCCAAGTACCTGCAATATTTTCCATTTTGCTAATATTTTCCATGACTTTTTTCACACAACAGTTTCTTCCAAGTCTGACCATAATTCTATCATAGATTGCTTAATTTGTTTTTCTTGAGAATTATTAATTATACGGATAAGAATAGTAAACCAAATTAGAAGAAATCCATCATAATATGTTTCTACTTATTCCATTTGACCTTCCAAACACTGTAATAATGACATCATCATAAAACTCTAAGCATGTAAAAGTATGATGTAATGATGCATTGTCTTCATACTGTGGCGGTAAATGATTTATAATGAAATGTGATACGTAGATGTGTTTCATGTCATATGGAACTGTTTGGCGGCATGGAACAACAATAAAGTTTGTGAAATTGAACTAACCTGTTGATCCCTCCACCCCCCCCTTAGAGGGGCATCTTGGCCAGCCTGAGGACTACTTTTTTTAAAACATTGTTGACATCATTCCTCATATGCAGTGTCATCGCATTGCTCTCTGCTCTGCAGAAGGTTCAAAGATCATAGAATGATATTTAACCAGCATTTAGTATTGGGCCCAAGTCCAGCATCTGAGACCAGCTGTACATATGATATCTATGTGACATTATTTGTGAGGTTCCTCAAGGGTAAAACACAACAAACCCTGTATGTTTCACACAATGTGAAATCTGTTCACACAGTGGACCTGCTGTTTCTTCTGCTTTCTAGAGCCAGAGGGACCCTAGTCCAGTCATGCTTGCTAATCAGCCTGAAACACCAGCTGCTTTGAGCACAAAAAGAAGTTGTGAATCTCAGTTACTGATGGGGCTAGAGTATTCCTCTGCCTGTTACTGATGGGCCTAGAGTATTCCTCTGCCTGTTACTGATGGGCCTAGAGTATTCCTCTGCTAGTTACTGATGGGCCTAGAGTATTCCTCTGCTAGTTACTGATGGGCCTAGAGTATTCCTCTGCTAGTTACTGAGAAGACAAAACGATGGTTCATTTCAGACTGCCTATGTGTTCTGTGTCATTTTGGACATAGACCCGCCCATCATGTACGCATCAACTGTCCTCACTTCCAGCTTAGTGTCTCCCCTTACTGTCCTCCCTTCATGGTGTCTTAGCTACACTTAGCTTGGCTGCAGAAGGAGGTAGGGCACATATTAACAACATCACACTCAGCTTTCTGCAACTGGGACAGTGAAAAGCTTGTCTGGAGCCAGTTTGTGAGATGTAGTCACGGCCTTTGGTGTGGATGTAGGTGGGCGACAGAAAGGTTGAATTTGCCATAAACAATTTGGAATCTAATAACAGCCTCAGTATCACTTTGTTGCCATAGACCACAGGGTGTCTCAGAGCAGGGCAGCCTCCAGGAGGGATCTGAGCAGTCCTTTTCCATTCCAGCCCCCACCACAAACCTCCCGCAAAGTCATTAGCCACTAAATAGCCCACACTTGGGGTAGAGCCTGAGCTCCAAGATGACGTGAGGACCTTACCTTTTCAGAAATTGTTTATTGTTTGATCAAGACACTGAGCAAGGTGAGGAGTCATTGAGGTAAATCCAAGGACCGTCTTATTAATCCCAGACAGTAAAAGAAAGTAGTTTGACGTGTAATAAGGTTGTAGTTTGCTGGTCCTGTTTGTAAATGAGAAATTTACCTCTGCACTTTGAACTCTTGGCTAGACAGTAAATCTCACACAGCAGAAAAAAGTGGCACTGGACCCTGGGTCAGGCAAACTAATCCTCTCGTTAGGCTGCGCTTGTCTGGTCGTTTTTCTTGTTAGACTACAGACAATCATTTTGGCCAGAGAAAACTTTGGTGTGTTTGGGGGGTTGGAGGGGGGCACTGTAATTGATTCCTTGCTTTCCGTTTTGGCAGAAGAGTGGTCTTGCAGTAATTAAGTTTCATTCTCAGTTTTATTCTACAAAATAAATTTGGGTCTCTGTCTTGCAGGGCAGGGAGCCAAACTGGCCAATCAGTTCACGTGTCACTTTTCAAGTCGCAAAATAGGAAGTGACACCTTTAAATGAGAAATATGTAAGTATAGCTTGCGGGAAAATGACCCCATATAGCATTGATATTCTTACTATAGTTGGTTATTTTAGGTGAAGTTAATATTAGCTACTTTTATTTTATGAAAGCTTGCTTCTTTCAGCCTCTGAGCTCTCATTATTATTGTGCGTTTTTTGGCAGTGAAAGCACCTAGAAGCGAATATTTAAACGGTGCAGTCACTACACGAATTCAAAAAACACCAGATGAAAATGAACACAAATATTTCTTATAATAATAATAGACTGTGAGGCTGGCTTACTCGTTTGTGTTTTTTTTATTATTCGTTTCTGCTTTTAGCAAGGCAGTGTCACGAAATATTAGGTTATATCGAGGGTGTTGAGTTCCCTTCATTTTGCCGCTGTGTTATTTTAAAAATGTGGAAAGAGGAAGCTGATACAAGGTGCAGAACCTGCATATATACATACACATGTATTAAAAAGAGATTTTTATAAAGGTCATATTTGTATGCTATACATAAATGAACATACACAAGATGCCATGTGATCCTCATCTCGCTGATTGCAAATTGGACTGGACGTTTACCCATGAGTATGTGCATCTGTGCATAATGAGATTCACTCACGTCACATTAGCCAATCCGGACGTGCAAATGGTGAGGCTCTCGGGGATCCGGGGGCGGGGCAGCCTCTGTGCATTGCTCCTGCACGTTTCATCTCCTGCCTGATACCAAGAGGCGTCTGGACCCAGTTTTTATGGTCTGCAGTCAATGTGGCCCGGTGCTGGTCAGCCCAAGAGTGAAAATGAACCTCTGGTGACCCTGACAGGCCCCACCCTGTAGTGGCAGTCAGCCGTCTCTGCCCCGGGCATTGGCCTCAGGCTTAGATGGGCGTGTGGCCGAGCTTCATCTAAACCAAACCACGCTCCTCCATGAACCTCCATTGTTGAGAAAGGGAATATAAGTTTTCTTTTTTTCATACAATGTGTAAGGCGCAAAAAAACATTACCACTACAGTAATGCAAAATCATCTGTGTTATTGAAGTTACTGCTGCTACTTCGTCCTCCAGTTCTGGCCAGCCGGCACTTCCCATGAGCTGGGGAATGTGACGAACGTGCAGCAGTGGCCTGGGAAACAGACACGCCACAGAGAGAGGGAGAGCAGTCATTCTGTTTTTTTTCCAACTTTCTTGCTTTCTTTTGTTGTCAGAGTGCAAACCAAAGCCACTCTGAGCAGCGGCAGTTTTCTGGGCTGCCTCCAGCGAGAGCAGCACTTGTGGTTTCTCCTTGCATGAAGTGGAGCTGTTCCACATTCTCGTGGGTGAGCTTAACGAGCATTTGGCCAGGACGGACTGGGGTGGCGGACGGACTGAGGAAGCGGGGGTGGGGGGGTGGGGGGGTCGAAGGGACGCCGGGGTTAAAGATGGGGCACCACTGTGGAGAGGTCGAAGGAGGAGAGATAATTCTAGAGGGAGATGAGGAAAGCATTTCTCTACACAGATCCGTGTGGGGGTTCGTAATGAGCTGCCCAGCAGAGGGCTGGTTATCACAGCCAGTCCAATCGATGTCACCTTCTCACAATCCTTGTGTTTAAGCAATTTTTTCTGACTGAGACATGATAGGGTTACGACAGTGAGACATTTCAAAAAGGATGCAACTATGCATTTTTATCTAAATGAAATTTCATTTTCTGTCGCTACATTGCACAGTCTTCTTTTGTTAACCAACATCCCTGGAAGCTAGATGTTTCTATATCCTTCCATATAAGTGGCACCAGTTGAACTTTTATGCTTTTTTGTGTCCCCAATATAAAAAGACTCTTCTGCCGTGATGTTTTGTATTATGTATTATAGCATAAAGGCTGTCAGATGAACAATCCTTGGGCTTATACATCTCAGCCTTACCAGTTAGTGAGAAAAATGGAGATTGGGGAAGAAAAGGTATGAAAATGAAGCAGGAGTGGATCAAGGTGGCCTTGAGGCCCAAGAACTGTTTATGGTCAGACCCCACGACCCGCCACGGAAAAAACATCCCCCCCCCCCCAAAGCACCAAGGGCCTCGACATCTTGCAGGGGAGCCAAGAATGCAATTTTCCATTCACTTTTTCACCTTAGTTCTAACAATAATCAAAAGGGCAGCCGAAAGAAGAGCAAGTGATCTATCTACCAGCCTCTCTGATCTCAGAGGGCCCTGCTGGGAGGATCTCAGATTCCCTCTGTTATTCAAGCAGGAAGAGTACATCCTCAGTTAAGTGAGTTATTCATAATAAATACTTCTTAGTACTTGGACCAGACTGGCATTTGTGTGCTTGCCAATGTATGGGTAACAATAGAAGAGTCAATTAGCCATATTTTAACTGGGAGGTTATCACTTGGGCACCAGGTACGTTTGTGAGTTCAGCATGAGCGACAAAGCCATCATTGTTCGGGGAAATATTCATTTGCACGGGTCATTGCCTTGGAGACCAACATCAGCTGCCCAGCAAACAATCGCTACCGTGAGTCGTCAAGGCAGCAGCCGTCTGGGTCGTAACCGGCGCCGTTTGCAGCTGCCCGTCCTGTGTCGTTCTGATGGACGTCATGGAGGATGAAAGTAAGAGGGGGCCTTGTTTTCAGAGAGTTATAACCTGGGAGGGGTGGGATCCACAATGTTTGGTGGCAGCAATACATTTGGTACCGTGGGTTTGTTACCCAGTACCCAGTTTGGATCACTGAGGGGACATGCAGGAGCCCTGGCAGTTGGGATGAAACTTTTAATTTGGCCTCTGTTCAAGGATGGTGTGTGATAATTATTGCCGTTAGCATCATATTTATCAACCTCTGACGTCCAGCTGACGTCCAGAATAGAGGTGCCGCTATTGTTGTAGTAGTTGTTGTTGTCGTTACTATCACTGTTGAAGAAATAGTTTTCATTATTTTCTTTTTACTCATGCTCGCGCGTTGGCGGCATAGATGTTAAATTTCCATGCCAATAAAGAACGCCGAATGGAATTGAATTTGAATTGCTGCAGATGCTTTTCAAAAAATAGAAATAAAAAATATGAAAATGAAAACAAAATGTGCAGTGACACGTCGGGGTGCAGCGGGGAAGACAGGTCTAGGTTTGCGTGAGCCGGGCGGCGTGTGAACGGGACGGAGGCATGTTGGCGCCATATGGTCGCTCTGCACACACCACATGCTAATGAGCTGACGCTGCTCGGGCCAGATAAACATTTAACTGGGATTACTGGTATCTGCTCAGCCGTTCCACATGCAGCTGTGATTTCACTTCCTGTGCTCTGCCATGCCAGTGCATGCTTCACCTGTGATTTTCAGGGTGATCTTCTGGTCAGCTGCATGATGTCCCTTCCCTCATTCTTCTTTCAAGAATGAGGGAACCCTCCTTCTTTCTCCACTTCCACCACTCCTTTAGCTTCTCTTTCTTCCGACACTTATTTTCTGCCTATATTTCTTTTCTGTTCTCGCTTCTTTCACAAAGTTTCTACTTCTTCCTCTCATCTTTATTTCTGTGGACTTCCTCTCTCTGTCTGTCTGCCCATATAATCAATCAGTGGATGCTAAACAGCGGCAGATATTCTAGTTACATATTTTGACAGAAATTGGATTTTGACTTTCCCTCATTCGTTCTTGGTAGCCTTTTGCAACTTTCCTGAGGTTGCCTCCCGCCCCCCATGGGCTTCGTGAGGCGAGCTCCGAATCGGCAAGCTTCTTTGTCTGGTGTGAAAGTTTTCTCATTGTCAAGCGCCCTGTGCTGCCACAGACCATGTGGTCGCTCATCAGATCCAGATGCCTTGTGCACGGGCCTTTCGCACAGACACACACACACATATATTCTCACAGACACACACACGCGCTGCGTGTCACAGGTCCAATTTTTCCATCGCATGAGGCAGGCCTCACCAAGGCCTCGGATGACGCCGATCCAAAACCTCGACCATTGCTGAGAACCCGGGTATGTCACGGGACCCGGAATTCCAGAAGTCTCCGTGACGCAGCCAGCCTCATGCCTGGCCCAGGTCAGGCCAGTCCAAAACAAAAACACTCAGCATCGCATCTGACGTCCCGTTGCTCCAGCAGAGGCTACGTGTCTCTGTCTTGAGCCAGTCTGTGAGACCAGCCTGCAAACAGGACGACTGTGTGTGAAGATTAAAACCTGAATGATCAAACAGCACTTTTCCCGACAACATATTAAATACAGGACTGTGATCCCTCTCTGTGTTCCATACTGCACCGGCTCAGTGAGATTGTGCGTCAGTGGAAAGTGTTCAAATTGTTCAGCTGGGAATTAGTTAACCGTACACACTAATTACACGCTGCGCTGCGCGTAAAAAAACCCGAGAGCCTCTCTAAAAACACATTTCGGTGTGGAGGTAAAAATAGATCGAATATATTTAGACTGTATAATTTTTTCCAGGTACTGGTAGCTCCTGTACGTGCGCAGCCTAATTCTGGTCTTTCTCAGGTTTTAGGGGAGGGGAAAGGGCGTGGCGGAGGTGAGAGCGTGGGGGGGGGGGGGGGGGGAGGTGATGTTTCCGCCATACTAAGAGCACAATTGCAAAGGCAGCAGCTCTACTGTAGGGGTGAATTTCATGTGCCTTCCGATTTCAGCTGGAGTACGTGAAGTCTGGGAGTGAAACCTATGAGGACTCCCCAAACCTGAACGCTTTGACCTCAGGCTGGTTTGTTGAAATAGCCACAGAGCACAAGGAGACCAGGAGAACCACACTGAGGTTAGGAACATCCTGTTGCATCATATGCAGCGTGTCCCTCATATGACCCCCCCCCCCCCCCCCCACCCTGGTCTCCATTTGGTGGTCAGACTCTTCCTCATCCTGGGGACGACTGAACCATACAATCAGTTTTCACATAACAAGGTCAGGAATGGGAGCAAACAGCAGAATTCATTATGCGCCCCAGCAACTGCCAATGGAGAGAGCTACTGCAAAAGCAGACAGAGAAACTCTGCTGCATTATTTTCTTTTGCCTTTACTGTATGGTTTCAGTATGTCGCTTCTGGCTATAATTAGAACTGTTCAAGATGCAGTGCGGGGCGAAGAAGAGAGAGGGGCATCAATGAGAGCAGTCAGTACAGCTGGGCATATGAAGGAAAGTGCCTGGCCAAAGGACATTCACTAAAATATCTCTGGGAAGCCAGGGATTCACACTGTGGCTTTGCTGGACAAAGCTCTCCATCTTTAAACAAATTCTGAGGTGGATGTGTTTGTGAATGCTCTCCAACCAAGCCTATAATCTGAATGAGGCCTTCACGCAGACAACATGGGTGATGTTATTACTTACTGATGTCGCTATGAGACAACGTGCCAACAGTCTCATTCATAAATTCATTCATGATGAATTGTTGGTATCATCAGCTTGTAAAATACATGTTGTGCACCTGACTAGCAACGAAACATGGTCTAGACGGTAGGATAAGGTATCATGAAGTACAGCTGGCCAAGTGGCTGTTTTACACTGTCGCCCCCTAGAGTGGGCAAATAAGATTACAGTCTTTTTACATCTGAACCACTAAGTGACGGACAAGGTTTGATGTAGGGATTGTTTCACAATGCCTTCGTCACAAAATGTGTGTTATGTCAGCTGCTCTAAGCCACATACTCCCCCCCCTTCCCTGCTCTACAGCAATGCTGCCCCCTCCCATCCCAGTCCCAGGAACAGAGCTCTCCGAGGACACTGCTGAAAACTCCAAAACAAGTTGGATTGTCTATAATATTAAAGGACGTGTGCATTTGCAGGCTGTCACAGGTAAATGCTGAGAATGAAGCCCATAACAAAGTGTTATGGTATTTCTTTATTTGTTCCTGGACAGTACTCTGTCATATACTGCTGTACACCCTCACGTCTGGATTTAGTACCTGGTGGATTAATACAAATCGCATGGGAATAACCCAGGATGGGGCGCCAATCCAGCGCAGAGCACACACACCATTCATATCTATGGAAAATTTGGCCGCTCCCTTTAAGGGGCACTGTGTGGCTCAGTGGGCTTAGCCTGTGTGCCTGTATTCAGAAGGTTGCTGGTTCAAACCCAGCCTCAGCAAATCTGCAGGTCCTTGAGTATGGCCCTTAACCCCCAACTCCCTGGGTGCCTGCCCTTCGCAGACAGCTCGCTCTATAAAGCGCAAGTTGAGGGAGGCGTAAAGACAATTTCCCCATGGGGATCAATAAAGTATCTATCATTATTGTAACCTTAGCATGGTATCAGACTATGGGGGAACCCAGAGGAAACCCCATGACAACACAGGGTCATGCCTGACCCTCAGGAAGGCTAAAGCACTGTCATACCACCTATCTATAACCCCACCTCAGCAGTGCCTCCTCTGTCCATCCTCTCAGTGTACTCTCTGCCCTGTTGGCTGTGCAGGTCCCAGGCCACTGTCTGCATGACAATTTTTTTTCAGTTAATTAGCACGAAGGTGTAGTGTGTAAAACTTATCTCTGTTGTAGGCGTCTTTATCAGTTCATCTAATACCACCACCCGCTTACATCGCCTCCTAGAAGGTCACTGCATGTCCTGTATTTCATAGGGTTCTACAATGAGCATTTCTGCCTGTCTAGCCCACACATTTCTTCAGGGCAGTTCACAGGCATGCAGCTGGGTATTCCATCAGAGGACTCGCCTTCAGGTTGCCAGTTCCTGTCCTTATCCACCACGCTGCTTGCAGGTTGTGTGCTAGCGTGACTGTGGGATGAGATGAAGATTTTAGCATGTGTATCTGGGGAGGGGCGGCGGGGGGGGGGCAGCGAATGACTGTCGATGGGGCTGCAACCCATCAAGAAAAGCTGGCACTGATCTTCTGCTCCACAGCATTATGGAACAGCCCAACCACCTGACTAACCAAGAGTATTATCGGAAAAATACTTAATGCATGTCTGAGCACTGGAAATAATTCTTGGAATTTTCTTTCTTGTTTTTTTTTTTTTTTTTAATTGTGGTTCAAGTATTACTTTTCCACCAAAACATCCAGCATTGACAAGGTTGGATGGGCTTTGAATGGAAATGTATATTTTTGTTTTCCCTGGCTGATTCCAGTGCCACCAAAAAGCCGTAATTTTTAAAAAATGTTTGAAAGTCTGACTTCCCTCATGAGCTGCTGTGCCGCACTTTCAGTGCAGGTGAAGTCAGGCATGTGCCTGTGTGTGTGCACATGCATTGGGCTGTATGTGTGTGCGTGTGTGCGTGCGCGTGTGTGTGTGGCATGGCCTTACGTGCAGGTTGTCATGGAGGGTATTAGGTTTCGCCTGCGCTCATTCGACGGCTGGGGCCATGTGTATAAACAGAACGAAAATGAGTTTTTCTTGAGTTACACAGAGCTTTCTAGTAAAAAAAATAACAACTGGGCCACCTACACTGAATCTGTTCAGTTTGGGCTCAGTTTCCACCGCGTTGCACGTAAACTCCAGGCACAGGTGGCACTGCTGTCTGTTCCCCTTTATTTTAGGCAACTGCCTGGCATTAAAACGGGCGTGTAAACAAACAGGTTTGCTAGGGCCTTCCCTTCTCATGAGGCCTAGACATTAGGGCAGCCTGGTGTTAGTTATACGCTTGGCAAGTGGCCTTATCCAGAGCCGTTTACAGTATGTGCATGGCCTCTGAATTACCCAGCAATTAATTAATTACCCCAGCTAAAACAGTCGAGGATCTCTTAAGAATTTTGCAAGTGAAATCCCTCTGTGTCGATGCTTGCGTGCGGTCATTTCAGTGACATTGGAGAGGACCCTGGAGACTCAGTCACTTATGGCTCACAGACAAGGACTAGGGGACATATCCATGGCAACAGAAGAGCCCAGCACCGGACAGGAGACGATCTGTCCCGTTAAGTCTGTATGCTGTTTTCCCGAAATGTTATTTTCATGTCAGAGACTGGAACCGTGCCGGTTCTGGCCTTTGATGTCGTGTCCCTCGCTGGCAGCTGGTTAGACCAATGGGGCGTCTGCAAGTGCTTTGTGGGAAAGGATTTCCCCCCGACGCTTTGTCACCATGTAATGAATTTAATTTAAATGCACGCAAACAACATCGGACTTTTGAATTATGGCATTCTTTTTTTATTCATAAGTCAGGCGCGGAGCATGTATTGCGCTTTCGGCAGACTCCAAAGAAAACAGACGAGAACTAAAGCCAGTCACTCTGACACGAATGGCAGCCGTTTGTCTGTGAACCATGATTATGCACGCACACCATTATCATCAACATCCAGGGTCGGCTGAGTGACAGACAAGGACAGTGTTGACATATCTATGAATGCAGGACATATCTATGGCCCCTCTCGGGCTGCTCAATACCTTCTCAAGTATGCTGGGGTGGGGCATTGAATAAGTTGAGCCAGTCCTGGCACTGATTCCTCCCCACTGGGGTCACATCTTCTGCTTGAGACCCACTGCATCCACATGCAATAGGTGCACCTGGTTTTTGGAGGCTGTCAGCAGGTGGTGTTTTGCTTTAATGAGGGCCTCTTCCCTTTTCCTTTTCTGCTGTAACAAGCCTCTTTCTTTACATAGGTTCCCGTGGCAACCTGACCACAGAATTGATAAGATCCATTTGTATTACAGCATCGCCTTGTGCGGTCAAGTGTGCTGAAGCACGGAAGAGCACTATGAAAAGAAAATGACATAATTCCCTCCCTTTCTTACAGGGAGAGAGAGAAGCACCAATTTGCCAAAAATGATACCATTTGCAAATGAAAAGTTGAGTCCATGTCCAAGAATTTTGGTCTTCCAAAAATCACACTCCATTTAGATTTCCTGTGCCTAGCCGTCAACACTGCACGGTAACTCAGAGGGCTTTCTGTGGCAGCGAAGCCAGGCCACGGGTCATGTCCACCCGACCAGTGACCCGAGTCTTGTACTGCATGCGAAGGCCACCGTCTTGGTCCTCCACTAATCCCCTACAGCTGGACCTGGCTGCAAAACAGTTCTTAATAACAGTGATAACAGACCTCACTGTCCCACCAGGACTAAACAGACAGCCAAGGGCTTTAGGTCCAACACGAGAACCGAGAGAATCTCACTCACTTGAGACGTTAGCCGTATCTAATTTTTTCTTGCCATTAAAAAAATAAATAAAAATCCTTCTGCTGTCAGCTGTCCTGTTTATTCCTCCTGGGTTGCTGTCTTTACTTGCATGACATTAAGTTTGAAAAAAAGGGACAGTGTTGCCATGAAGACATCAATTCTGTGATGTACTATTAATTACCATTTCTATAGAGCACTTGTTACAATGTATCATTGTATCATTAAGTGAGGTAACAAGGCGGAGTTTAGCGCAAATTTGTGTAAATTACGTTGGGATGAAGCGTGACAGCGAATGAAGTGTGAATGTGATGCTTGACATTATTCTTGTTCAAAATGGGGGGGGGCAAATATGAGGGACAAAACTCTTTTTCCTAGGCATGCATATTACCTGATATCCTCCTGAGACCCCACCCATTCATTTATGTCCATTGCAGTGGACATTTTGTTTCTGCATATATCTTTCCACTGATGTAAGGAAACATATTTATTCCTGTTGTACACTAAAGAGGACATGCTGTGAAATTAAAAATTATGTCTTATTTCCTCCAAAGACAAAGAAAATCACAATTAACCTAAAACTGAACTTGGGTCTCAGGAGGATATACTTGTCATATTCCAGGAAAGTCTGACAGCACACTAACCGTGGAATATTGTTTGCTTTTGTCCTAAATTACAATGAATACAAACACTTCTGAAGCATTTGTGGCTTTGAGAGCTTACCTCCAGATATTAGCATAACCTCCACAGGAAACATTTATGATTAAAATCAATAATAAGGAAAAAAATAAAGCACTTAAATAAGGCCCAGCTGGAGTGTGAATGGTGCTCTCATCTTCCAGTCGGTCACCCGGTGTGGTCTGAGATGGAATCGGAGACCAAACCTCTGCTGTCGCCTGTGCCGGCTGCCCGGATCTCATTTCCCGCTGCGTCCACACCAGCTATTGTTCTTCTCCTGTTGCCTTTGGACCCCACGGGTTCCAGTTCTGCCACAGAACGCCAGACGGCATTTGTGGTTTTTCAGGTCCGAGGTTGGCAGAGCTTGGCATTAAGAAAACCTTTACACTGGCATGGATGATATGGAAGGAACCACAGAGGGAGTGGAGTGAAGCGAGGCATGGCTTGTGCTTTCAGAAGAGTTTTATAGTGTTTTATTTTTAGAATATTGCAGAGACACATGTGACCTAGTGATATTTTCTTGCAACCGTTTCTAACTGCTTTGAAAAAAGTATCCCAATCACAGGCCTAACTTATCACTCCTGATTATTATGGTAACATTTTGATGAATTATTTAGTAGTCACGACTTAAATTGTATTGCAGGAAGTCAAGCTCAGCATGGCCCAAGACCTATGTGATCTGAAGAAGTTAGGAAAGCACTTGCAAAATGTATTATAGACATTTCCATTTATTTATTTAGCAGATGCTTTTGTGCAAAGTGATGTAAGTGAGAAAGTAGGGTTAGACAGTGTTCCTGGAGCAATTTTGGGTTGAAGACCTCAGGGGTCCAACGGTGAAATCACTCTGCCAGCAAAGGAATGCAAGTCATCTCCCTTCTTATCATGGTCACAGTGTCCTAAACACACACTGCCGCACAGTTCCCCTTTTCAGGGTGACAGAGCAGGGGGGTTGAATGGCTGCAAGAAATGGAGGGGAGGGACTTAACAATGTGCGCAGGCAACCAAATTGCCCAAAAGTGGTACATGGGTCCACCTTCTTGTGGGCCCATCACCTGTAAGGGGGCCATGGGGGTCTGGTGCTGTGTGAATTGGGCAGCAATCCAAAGCAGGAAGGCCTTGTTAGACCAATCCTCAGCTACTGAAACTGGTTTTAGGAACATGGAACTTAACCTCTGATGGTAAAGAAGCTTGAGCAGGCCGTACAGCAATACCATCTAGATATAGTCTGACTCACTTCAACGCACAGTTCAGGCTCTGGAACCAAACTCTTGAAGAGGGGTTGGACTCTATTTCATTCTGGAGTTGTCCTGGGTCAGAGGTACCAGGCAGGTATGGATGTTGCCCTCCAGTCCAGCAGCAGGATGTTGCAGTTCCCTAAATGAACATATCAGATTTCAATGTGAACGGTTCACTATACTGAACTGACCCGCATGCACACAAAACAACAAAGACGCAATGACGCACATGCGCAAAAACAAAGACGTCACTTTATTGACTCGAAAACTGCCTGGTTACGATATGAGCCTTCCAGTTTTGCCTGAACAGATGAATGACGTAAAAATCGCATGATTTCCGATTTCGCTGTTCAGACTGAGGTCGCATTGCAAAAAATCAGACCTATATCTGATTTATGACCACATACTGAAGTGGCCCAAATCGGAATTGAAAAAATGGGATTCCATGTGACTTGTTCACATTGTCATGAAGAAATGCTATCTGAGTCACATATGAGCAAAAAATCCTATTTGGGCCACATTTGTCCTGCAGGGACTTCAACACTAATGTGGGTAGCTAGTGAAAATTTGTGCTAGTACTAGTGAAAATTTGTCCCTAATAAACAGCATGTTCAAGCATAATGGGTGTTCATAAGTGAGCTGGCAGCAGGTCAAACTTGCTCCTGGATGGTGTTGGACTCTGCCAGGGCTGCCCTGAGTTGGTGCAGGAAGTACATACTCTGCTGGGCCTTTTTGACTATTATGTCTATGTTGGCCACCCCCTTAAGGTCCTGGGAAATTGTGGATCCCAGAAACCTGAAAGTTTCCACAGTCGACACCGTGCTTTTGCATAGGGTAAGTGAGGCAGTGCTGGGGGACACCTCCTGAAGCCTAACTGTCTGTCAGAAAGTTAGTTATCCGATGACAGATGGGAGCTGGCACAGTGACGTTAAACGCTGAGCTAAAGTCCACAAACAGGACCCTAGCATATGTCCATGGGGAGTCAAGATGTTGCAGGATGTAGCGTTGTCCCAAGTTGACTGCATTGTCAGCTGACCTGTTTGCCCAGTAAGCAAACTGGAAGGAGTCTAGCAGGGGGCCTGTGATATCAAGTAGGTCAACACCAGTCTCTCAAGGGATTTTATGACCACAGACGTCAGGGCCAGAGGCTTGGGGACTGGGATGATGAGGAGCACTTGAAGCAGGTGGGGACTTTGCACAGCTCCAAGGATCTGTTGAAGATCTGTGTGAAGATGGGGGCCAGCTGGTCAGTGCAGACTTTGAGGCAGGAGGGCGACACGCCACCTGGACCTAGTGCCTTTCTGGTCTTCTGTCTCCTGCTAGTTGTGTGATGTGGTTGGGGAGTGGTGTGAAAAGTGGGCTTGTCGAACCTGCAGTAATACACATTCAGGTCCAGTTGATGAATCTATGCAGTGTTGGGGGATGGTCTTCTGTAGTTGTGTTGTCTTGCAGGCCTCTCCAACGCAGGGTCGTTAGCTGAAAACCTGTTTTCTAGTTTTATCGTGTAGCACCTCTTTGCTACTCTGATCTCCTTTGTCAGTGTGTTTCTGGCCTAGTTGTACAGCATTCTGTCCCCACTTCGGTAGGCCTCCTCCTTTTCCAGACAAAGCTGCCTGAGTTTGGCTGTAAACCAGGGTTTATTGTTGTATGAGCGGAAAGTTTTAGTTGGCACACAAACGTCCTCAAAAAAACTGTAAGATGTAAGATGTCGCTGTGTCACAGATCGTGCAGGTCGGTAGCTGCAGCCTCAAAAAACACTCCAATCAATGCAATCAAAGCAAGCTTTGTAGTTCCAGCTTAGCCTCTCTGGTTCATCTCCTCACTGTATTGATCACCAGTTCTGCATGTAAGTAGTGAGAAGATGTATCATACATTGGTCAGAGAGTCCCAAAGCAGCGCGGGGGACAGCGTGGTCAAAGTCCTTTAATGTGGTGTAGCAGTGGTCCAGTGTGCTTTTGTCCCTGGTAGGACACTTCACTGAAACTGACCTGTGACAAAGTCCCCTCTCACATTTTAATTGCACATCAGGGACGATTTTATTCAGGGGGCAACTTTATTATTAGCCAATAATGTATTTTTAATTGGTGGTTGACAGGGGAGAGGACACTCTGGGGCCCAGTGAGCTTTCAACTGGGGCCAGTACCACTGTGGCCTCGCCCCCATATATGTACTTGTTGCCCATGAAGTTTTCATTCAGGTATCGGGTCCACAGTAATAATTAGGCATTCACTAAATATTAGGAAAATGATAATAGTAACATAACTGTCCCTGTTAGAGGTTAGCTCACAGGGAGGTGGGATAATGCTCCTCCTCCAGTTTCTCTGCTCCTCACTCCCATCGCATCACCCCTTCACCATCCCCCAAAAGTTGCCGTCTCAGGCATGGTGTGTTCTTCTTCATTTTAAGACTGGCCTATGTTTAATAACGTTTCCCTCCTCCTTTTTTGCTCATTTCCATGGCTATGGCTTTTGTTGTTCCATAACAAAACGAATTTATGAGGCCCATGCGAAAGTCCAGCTGCCTAAACAAGGGACATTCCATGATGTCATGGCCAGGTAGGTCCAAGCGAGGGGACGGCCGCCGGCAGTAACCGTCCACTGTTTGGCCTTCTACTTTTTCGTTCTTTCTTGTAATTTTTGTTGAATGGCATTTTTGAATAATTCCTGGCAATTCAGTTGATATTAAGGGCTGGTGTAGGTAGATTTTGGTACCTTTTCCATTCAACACCATGAAGGACAACCCTGGAGACCTCAAAGAGGACTCAAGGGTGAATGTCTGTGAACTCAGTGTTTCCCAGTCTTGTAACTGCATCCAAGCTATTGCGATCATTTCCGGGAAAGCAGGAGCAGGTACACGGATTATTAGAAAACGGGGTTTGTTACGGGGAATCCAGGGAAGCACAGGGCAGTGACGAACTAAAATTAATGATGGATCTGGGGTTAAAGACTCAGATGTGGACTTAAATACACAGGATTAAACATGCAAAAAAAGGAAACAGCTGGTTACAATCAGGGTTTCACATGAGGTAAATGAGGGGGCTTGGCACATAGGAGGATCGGACGAGGCGGGCATGACAGAACCCCCCCCCCTCCCCAAAGACGTGCACTCCAGGCATGCCTCAGGGGAGGCGATGGACGAGACGAGACCGGGGACACGGGACCTGGAAAACAAGACCAAGAACATCACCGGAGTACAGGGAACGGAACAGAAACACAAAACACACACAAGGGCAAAAGCCAAGACAACACCTGACACAAGACGGCAAACACTGATAGTCAGACCAGGAAGGGAGACACAAGAGAAACACCAAAGGGAGGAAAAAAAGGACTGGGAGTGAACGGAGGAACCACAGGGGGACGAGGAGCTGAGACAGGAGGGACAGAGGGACGAGGAGCAAACATGGGAGGCACAGAGGAACAAGGAGCAACCATGGGAGGCCAGACTGGAAAGGTTGGGGGACAATGGGGAGCCCGAGGGAACCACAGTGGGCGACGGGCGGCAGCCGGAAGGGCAGGAGCAGGAGGGGACCACGAAGGGGGCAAGGAGACAGGCCGACGGTCAGGTGAAGGAGTCGAGGAGGAAGTCGGAGGGGGCACCAGGGGAGGTGAGGAGGAAATCGGAGTGGAGTCAAAACGCAGGCGAGGAGGGAGGTGGAGCCGCGGCGGGCGACAGCGCAGCCAAAGCCGGCAAAGGCGCAGCCGACCGACGAGCCAGAGGAGGGGGATCTGCAGGCGACCAACGAGGCGTCAGAGGGGGACCTGCAGGCGACCGTCGAGCAGGAGCTAATGGACCCGCAGGCACCCCCTGAGCCCCAGCCAAGGCGAGCCAGGGGGCAGGGTGGGCGGGACCCGAACCCTGCATTGGTGTCCCCTCCTCTTTCGGGACACCGACAGGCAGGGACCTGGCCGGGATCGACCGCGCTGGGGCGAAGGTGGAGAGGTCAGTCCCCTAGAGGGGGTCCAGTGGGGCTATCAGGGAGATGCCCGAGGGGTCCCATTCTAGGTCCTCTTCTCCCTCCATCAAAGGAGGCGGAGCCGTGACCTCGGGTGGAGCTGGAGTAGGGGCAGGAGCTTCAGGCGAAGGTGGAGCGGAGGCGGAGCCGGGACCTCAGGTGCAGGCTGAGCCGGGGCCGGAGCGTCAGGCACGGGCGGGGCTGCAGCAGGAGCCTCAGGCTCTGGCCCCCCTATTAGCCAGGTGTGCCACCTGGAAGCGGTACGCTGCTAGAGGAGGCAGCTCTGTCTTCTGTCGGCGGTGCGGGTTTTGAGTGCTTGCCGAAGCGAAGCAGCGGTGATATCCCGGGTGAGCCCTGCCGGATCCCGGATTGGGAGGGGTTCCGCCCGATATTCAGCAGGCAGCGTCCGGGAAAGTAGGAGCAGGTAGACGGATTATCGATAAATGGGGCTTATTACGGGGAAACCAGGGAAGCACAGGGCAGTGACGAACTAACATTAATGACGGATCTGGGGTTACAGACTCAGACTTGGACTTAAATACACAGGATTAAACAACCAAAACCGGAAACAGCTGGTTACAATTGGGGTTTCACATGAGGTAAATGAGGGGGCGTGGCACACAGGAGGATCAGACGAGCTGGGCGTGACACAAGCAAGCATGGGAAGGGCCTGAGTGGATCTAAGTGCCCCCCTCAGGGGAGCTGGAGGGCTGAGATGTACAGTATGAGGACAGTGGATCTCTGCCTGACAAGTCTTGGTGTGGTATGGCACATTCACTGGCATTTATGCCATGAAAAAAAAAAAACAGAAAGCAGGGCACACTATATATAGCATCAGGCATTTCTGAAGTAAGGGAATTGAAGCACAGGCTTGTTTTGAATTGCCGGCAGTGAGTAACATGACTTAATTGTCTTGTGAAAATCTGTGAATTTTCCAATAATGTGAGATGACTATCAGGTGCAGGAAGATGAAGGTGGAGACTGACCGTAACACCAGGAGCTCATGAGGAAACGGGGGCGAGGCTTCAGGCTGGCTCTGGACCTACCATTCGCTGGTTCCTGTTCGATTTACTGCCCAAACTCATTGTCTCGACCGGTGATGCCAATCCTGAGAAACATGACCTCATCTCCGAGTGAGAGAGCATTCCGAAGATTGGGTGTCAAAAAAAGGAAATTCTTACACGAGGCACAAAGCAGTTAGGCAGTTTCTGCTTTCCAGTACCTTCTGTGCCCAGTACCGCCCTGTCATCACCCCCAGGACTAGAAAGGCAGGAGGTGGATGGAGAGCAGGACTTCCAAACAGTTTGATCAGTTGATATACCTTCCTGGTTGGTCTGTGGTTATTTCCTGATTGTATCCTGATTCTCCAAACTGACATGGCAGGGCTCAACTTTGCCAGGCTGACACACAGCATCAGTGGTTATTTAGATGTCTACCAGTTATCCAATGACCTGACACAAAGATTGGACTCCTTTGGTACTATGGGATCTAAACCTAGCTGCGGCAGATAGATGGGCACTTCCAGAGGGCGTGACCGGACCACGCATTGGCATGGGGGGGTCACCAGCTGGGATCCTGAGGTGTTTCCTCATGTGGTGGGCATGGTAATATGCTGTACCAGTGCATGTTCCCCAACCCGAACCATTGGTCAGACGAAACTCACTGTCTACCCTGGAATCACCTTTCCATGAAGTCAGGGGGTTCATTCTGGACACTTGCAGTGGTGTTATTTATTTTCTGTGGAAAAGCTAATGACAGATAGTCAGCTAATTACACAAAACCCATTTCTCTCTCATTTACAACTGTGTTCTGTCTGTGGAAACATTTACCTGTAAAGAAATTGAAAGAGAGAAAGGAATGCAACTTCTTTTGTGTCCACCCACACACATTGTCAGTTGGACTAGGGATGGGAGATAGAGACTTGGCTCTGGATCTGATGCTGCCCCAGAACCAGTCCAGAATCCCGGATCAAAGTTTGATACATAATATGCAACATGCCAAGTAGGGGTGGGCGATATGCCTTAAAATTATTATCATGGTATTTTTCACTTTTTGTACGGTGACAGTATTATATTACAGTATTACTTTTTACCAAGTTTTGGGAGGAGTAGCATGTCCTGGCCTTTTATACAGCTAAACTTTAAAGATATATTTTATACATACACTGTAATCGCTATTACAGTTGGGTATGGGTGGTCTTACTTTGAAAAGATATAAAAAGTGAGATAAGTAATGTTTTCTCATATTCATTTCATAACGCAAAGTGAATGATAAGCCGTTTCAGCCGAAGATAAAACGCAGGGTTACTGTACCAACTATGGTCAGCTGGCTGGAGCGAGATTTTCAGTTTAAGACGGCACACACATGCATGCGCATTTACATGTATGTAACAGTTTTATTACCATGCACTGTAAATAGTCTGTAGGATTTGCAAATTTCCCCAATGCTTTTGATGTCACAAATGTTAGGTTTATAATGGTATTATGCAGATTTGCTGTAAGATTTCCTGCGTGACCACTGCGCAGTCCTGCCTTCTACCACGCACCTTGCATGAAATCAGCAACGCATACATATGCTGATTTAGCGAATATGTGTTTTACTTTTTAATTTGCTACTTATCATATATATATAACCCGGTTATTATTGTTTAATGTGTATAATTAAACAAAATCTGTTTAAAAAATTTTTTTCAATTGTTAATGTGATATCAGGATGTGGCATCAGAGTATTATTCACACAATGCAGATTACATATACTATATATTAGAACAACTATTCAGATTACAACTGAAACTTGGAAAAAAATGCTTTATTTTTATTAATAGGCTGTAGTATATTTGGGCTGTTGACTTCTTGCGGTCTTAACGGTATTATTCAAATCCATATCGTAGCGCACAATCACACCGGTAATAGCTATAATACTATCTTACCGCCCGCCCCTAATGTCAAGATTTCCCGTAGGGGCCTAATCCCAAACACACAACCAAAGGTAACCCCAATGGTAACCATGGAACACACATCACATTTTTAACCAGATAGTATTTATAGCATTCCCTGGAGCATTTGGGAGTTGAGGGCCTTGCTCAAGGACCCAACGGTGAAGTCAATCCCCCAAGCCTGGAATTCAAACTGGCAACCTTCCGGTCATAGGCACAGCACCCTAACACATATCATGCTCACAGTGGCTTCCTGTTTCACTGCGTGTCATGCAGCTGAATGGAAAACTGGGCCGGCCATTACTCTTGCTAAGTCTAAATGAAATATCTCATAAAGGTTTACGGACAGTAAGCCAGCTGTGCTGCTCAAGCAGAATTCCACTATTCATAATGCAGGTCTCCCTAGGGCTGATTACAGAACTGCCTCCTGAATGTGACAGAGGTTGTGTGTAAGAGTGAAACTGGGTGATATAGAAGAAAGACCAGGATTTGGTGTCAGCCGGGGGAACAACTGGGATTACAAGACTAGCTATGAATTCTCTACAAGTTCTCCAAGTCCACTGTCCTTTGGCTCCCCCGTGGGAGCGAGGCTATATTTGTGGTTGCACCACCCAACCATGTGCTAGCCTGACGCAGCTCGAAATCTGGTCCCGTGGGCCAGCTCAGGCAAGCTGCGTGTTAAATGCCAGAACGTCCCAGGCCTGTCGGAATGTTACTCACACCAAATATTTCAATCGCCATCGCATCACAGAGGCAGTCCTCAGTGAACATTCCAGGACCGGAATGTGGCTGGATTCTAATAAAGAATGTCGAGGTCTCATACAAGAGAGCTGGTCCGGCTTAATGCTTAAGTAACCCGGGTCACAGTCTACACAGTCTTGGCATTGAGCAAAATGGTAATACACTCCAACAACAAGGTGCAGCCAGGAACAGTGATCCAGACACACGTGCAGCAGGGTGGTGTTAAAAATGCTAAGATTACACACTGTACAGAGGGGTGGTGCCAAAGCGGATGGTGGACGGGGGTAAATGGGGTGGAGGCAGGGGGTGGGGTAGGTATGATAACATGCGTAGCTATGCAAACTGCCTACATTAGTCACCCCCCCCCACTCACCGCCTTTTATCAACAGGAAAAGGCTGGGGCTGCAAACCATTTATTAATCCACATCTATTTGAGTCAAATATGAAATTACTTTTAAGAAACACATGGAAAACACAAGAGGAACATCTGTTTTTTTTTCTTCTTCCCAGCAGAAGCCAGTGATTTCTAGACATGGGGTAGAGTGTGACAATGCTCAGCAATATAGGAAATATTTTGTTGTTGTTTTTTTTTATTCTTTCAAGATGCTGTTTTTAATAATTCTGGAAGGAAGAGATTTTACTCCATTGAATCACCCTGCTTGTCAAAAACATGATTCATGCTGTCCATACACAGACACAGGACAGCTTCAAGCCTTACGGAAAGATCTGCCCCTCAGATTCCCACACAGACAGTACAAAATTGGTTTATGATCAACAATGGTACCAGAAAGGAAGATAATTTTTTTTAAATAATATAATTAGCAAAGAAATACTAGTCTGCATTTAAACTGTACTATTTTTTGCAATGAAGGCCAGATTCAAGCAGGGATGAGATAAGTCTTCATCAGTAAGTAGGATGTGGTTTGTCCAGAACCCAGAAATGCAAGGAAATTCACTGCATCTTCTGTGATTTTCCACAGAGTGGAGCATTGTCTCAGGACAGCTATGGGATCTAAGTGAGAAGGCAGGAATGTCAGTGGATCAGGAATTTGCTTACATTTTTTTAAGGAAAAATGAACCATGTATGAAATACATATAAAGGTGTAAGTTTTCACTGAAACATTACTTCTGTGACAGCCATGTTCTCAGGATCTATGGAGAAATACACATTGTTTTTATTTTTCAGAAATAAATATGCTTTCAAAAGTATCAATTGAATGCATCAACAGTTTGAGAAAATCACATTTCGGAAAGCTTCTGTTAACCCAACCATCCAGGGCTAGGGCACTATATTCTACTATCTTGAATGTTCAGCTGGCAGGACAGAGCATTTCGTTTTGGTCTTGCATTGGTGGAGACGAAAGACGACACAGCAGGCTGAAATCCTCTGGGAGGCTCCTGGGCTCACAATCTAGGCTACTGGTCCCAAACATACCCATGTAAATGAGGTATATTAGAGGGCGTGAGTCCATAGTATTTACCTTCAAGCGAGATGCTGAACCCGAACTGCCCCAGTGATGAATACCCAGCTGAATGAATGGGTAAAGCAGTCTTGCATAAAGCTAAATGGAGAATAGGGGACAATGTGCTCATCATACTTAGCTGTAGTTGACAGACCCTGTTGCTACACTCAAACACACCAGGAAAACCAAACTAGGCCCCCTCTCACCTGGATTCCAAACATGCCCATAGACTACGGTTGATATACTATAGGAGTCACTCTGAAGCAGGTCCTTTGTGAGATATTGAACCTATTCTTTCTAAGCCTTGGATTTTCTGGGCGACCATTACGACCCTGGGTTTTGACTGTGAAATTTTTGATTTCAGTTATGTGCCCAGATTAAGCTCCAGTAAACCTTCTATATTTCTGCACTTGGACCTCAAACCATGTTTGTTACAGAGCTGGATAAGGACACGCACACGGGCCAAGGAGCAATGAAGATTCAAACCAATAGAGTAGATGGGGACCACTGTATTGTTTAACTCACTTCCTCTTCTTGGTTGTTGCTGTGGGGTTAACCCAGTCAGTAAATGACAGAGCACAGTAAATTTCCCACCATAGGTTTCCCAGGGATGTCCCTGCTCTTACAGTCTTCTCCATGTCCAGTGAAAATGAAGAACTGTGTGCATGTTACAGAACTATGTGGGTAAAAGCATCACTGTAAAGCTTTCTTCAGTTTTCTGACACTTCAGTTCATCACTGCTGCTGAAATCCAGATATTTGTGATTAATGAAGTTTTAAGGACATCACAACAACTGGCTTTCCACAACATACAGTCGATGCAAACATCTGCGTGACTGACCTGTGGGCGGAGAAGGACTTCACTGCTGTCTCCAGAAATTTCTCTGCCGCCCTGGGAGGTCTGTGAGAAGACACATCAGTGCGAGGAGTCTGATGGGTCAGGTGTGTGGGGGGATGGTGAGATCATAATTCAGTAAGCACGACACTAAAGCCTAGGTTTTATTGCACAGCCTGTCAGAACACATCGAGAAAAGTTATTCTTTCTTTTTCATTTTGTAAAAACGTTTTTGCTGCCAGTCCACCCTGATGCTGTGCCAGTGCTCTTTCCATGTACTCATGTGACGTGTGTGCCACACAGGCTGGATTGTTTCTTTGGGGTTTCTCTTTTTTTCTTTTGCCTTCATTTATCTGTCGACAGGGTGCTCCAGTAGGCTGGAGATCGGCGGGCTGATTTGAGGATATCTACAGCCAGCCAGTTGCATGTTTTACCTCCCTTTCACCTCGCCTGAGTCGAGTTATAACCTTGAATAAACTAACACAGAAAAGGTTCAGGAAGTATCACTTTTCTAACTGGAAATATACAGAATTCCTCAGCAAAACCATGCAAAAAACCCATCTCCGAATTCGATCTGATTTTCAAACCAGATTTTAAGTGATGGGGTGATTCATGTTTTCCGAGAGTGGTGGTCGGAGGTGGGGGTGGACATTCAGATTGGTATCTTTCGCATCTGAGAGAGATGCATGAATAAAACAGGGGTGGTCCTGTCGTATTTCTTTCCTCATTGTAAAAAAAAAATCATATGTAAGTAAATACTGGATGGCTGCCTTGATGAAACCACCTGAGTGACACAGTGACCATCCAAAAAAATATTTCATTGATGGGGGGCCAACAGAAGAAACAGACCAAAGGCTGGACAGAGCCAAAATCAGACCGCTGGGAATGTTAGACGTCCGAGCAACAGAGTTACATCCTGTCTACTTTAGGGCATGCTGATGAGGACAGGAAAGAGGAGATGGGGAGACAAGAGGACAGCACAGGGGAGATGGGGGACAGAAGAGAGGAGGGATGGGAGAAAAAGAGGATGGGAAATGGGGGGTCAAGATGACAGACGAGAAGAGTTGGGACAGGAGAACAGGAGAGAGGAGATGGGAGGATAGGAGAGAGGAGATGGGAGGATAGGAGAGAGGAGATGGCTGATGAGGACGGGAGAGTGGAGACCAGGGGACAAAAGGACAGGAGCAAGGACATGGGAGACAAGAGGACAGAGGAGTGGAGATGGGACAAGAGAATAGGAGAGAGGAGGTAGGGACAGGTGGATAGAAGAGGACATGGTGGACAAGAGGACAGGAAAGAAGACATGGGGGAAAAGAGGACAGGAGAGAGGAGATGGGAGGACAGGAGAGAGGAGATGGCTGATGAGGACGGGAGAGTGGAGATCGGGGGACAAAAGGACAGGAGTAAGGAGATGGGAGACAAGAGGACATGAGAGAGGAGATGGAGGACAAGAGGACAGTGGAGTGGAGATGGGACAAGAGAATAGGAGAGAGGAGGTAGGGACAGGTGGATAGAAGAGGACATGGTGGACAAGAGGACAGGAAAGAAGACATGGGGGAAAAGAGGACAGGAGAGAGGAGATGGGAGGGCAGGAGAGAGGAGATGGGAGGATAGGAGAGAGGAGATGGCTGATGAGGATGGGAGAGTGGAGACCAGGGGACAAACGGAGAGGAGCAAGGACATGGGAAACAAGAGGACAGAGGAGTGGAGATGGGAGGATAGGAGAGAGGAGATGGCTGATGAGGACGGGAGAGTGGAGATCAGGGGACAAAAGGACAGGAGTAAGGAGATGGGAGACAAGAGGACATGAGAGAGGAGATGGAGGACAAGAGGACAGTGGAGTGGAGATGGGACAAGAGAATAGGAGAGAGGAGGTAGGGACAGGTGGATAGAAGAGGACATGGTGGACAAGAGGACAGGAAAGAAGACATGGGGGAAAAGAGGACAGGAGAGAGGAGATGGGAGGACAGGAGAGAGGAGATGGCTGATGAGGACGGGAGAGTGGAGATCGGGGGACAAAAGGACAGGAGTAAGGAGATGGGAGACAAGAGGACATGAGAGAGGAGTTGGAGGACAAGAGGACAGTGGAGTGGAGATGAGGTAATAAGAAAAAAGCTGAGTGGAGATGGAGGAACAAGAGCACAGAAGAGGGGAGATGGGGGACAAGAGGACAGGAGAAGGGAAATGGGAGGACAGAAGATGGGGACAAGAACACAGGAGGACGGGAGATAGGGGACAGAAGGGGGCCAGAAGAAGGCTTTTGTCCACATTAGATAAATTTGACAAAAACTTGTGAAGAATGAAGATAGTGGGGGGTGTGGGGGCAAAGGTGGAGGGGCCAGAAGGAATTTATGTGGCTTAACGTATTTATTAATTTACCTTGGATGAATGTTGTACAGAAGAGGCACTTCAATTTCGTTGTTTTATGACAATGACAATAAAGTTATCTATCTAATCTAGAGCCTGGGGTTTCGGAGGTAAGATTCGACAGACAGGACCAGGGATGCACTTGACCTGGAGGGGGAAAATAGGCGGTTAGCCAAGGTTGGGGACTCCGTCAACAAGCCACTAGTCCCCTCTCCCTGGGGAGCATGTTGTCATGCCATTGGGCAGACAACTGTATCAACAGACACCGAGGGAATGGGGGGAGAGAGTGGATGCAGCCTGTTTCATCCAGAACCAGCAGACCAGCTGGGAGGCTTGCTGTGTACAAGCCACACAGGAGTCACTGAATGACTGGGGCCTTTGTGTGGTTACATATGACTGGTTATAGGAAGTTGACTAACTGTCGTATCCCAATATACAGGGAAAAATAGGTTTATTTGTTGGTTGCATTTTGACACTGGTGCCAAGCCCATTTTTCTGCCCAAAGGTACCACTGGCTTCCCAATAAACCCTGTATGTCATCATGAGGAAGACTCAGGCCCGGGACAATAAACAGAACCAAGGAAACACGGAAATGTGCCACCAAGCCTCCGTTTTCTTTGTCCGGATTCCCCTTATAGGAACTGTGCTGGAATTCTAATAAAAAAGGCCTATGCTGTGTTGCTGCGTGAGAGAGAACGCACCCACAGAATAGCTCATTCCGTAAGTGACCATGCAGCTTCATGTGAAACAAAGCAGAACATGCAAATTTACGCTAAGTGCCTGGAAAGTTGAACAGGTGGAACAAATTAATATGGATAACCAGTTACCTGCCTCTCCCTCCTGAGATGCATGACAACCCCCCCCCCACCCTATGTTGATGTCATCACTAATTTTGTGTCTATTCGTAATGTTTTCCCTGGATTGTATGCTAGGCTCTTTGAGGGAACTGTTTTGAGGAAAAAAAGCATCACGTTGAGTCGCACTGTCAAACCTCACACGCATCTCATTCAATAAGACTATTTAATATTTAGGGTTTTGTGTCTCTGCTGTAATGGTTGAAGTGTTGGCAGGGTGTGTCTCCTATTTCGGGGGTAAGAATTACATTCCCGGTCTGCTGAATGATCCCTGCTAAATATTTCAGAATCACTAACGATGGCAGTTATTCCATTAGGGACTGAAAAAAAGGCCCCATGTCTATGGAAATTTCTGCGGTTGCATAGGCTACCAATTGTAGGTTAATGACAAAATTAGAGAATCTGGAGCCTATTTATAATCCATTGTTGCTGCATTAAAGTGACACTTGCCTTTGAAGTGATGTAGACCAGCGGCCAAAATTTTATTTTAAGCATTTGCCAAGACATTGTTTCGATATAACTAGTGACTGCCGTGTCAGTCTTCGTTTTTCGTCCTCCCCACCCCCCTGTTTTTTTTTTGTCTCAAAATATCATCTGCCCAAGATGAGGACCCTGCCAGTTTCAAAACTCAGGCCAGAAAAAACACTTTGTAATGTTTTATAAAAGCCTTACAAGTGCTTCCTAGAAAAGCAAAAATGAAGGATCCGTGCGAGAATACAGGTCGTTTGCTTGGCTGCAAGTCAGTCGGAGAAAATGGCATCATGTTTGAAGGCACATGCATGGAACAATGGGGCTCGTTGTTTTTTCCCAGAATGCAATGGGAGCTGTGACAACAAGTGATTGTCCAATCACCCCCATTGCTCTGCGCCCAGGGCTGGCAGGCCGTTCCCGGATCAATGATGACCTCACGCAGACACATGCCAACAGTGGGTTCAACCTGTTTTCATTTTAACGTTACATGACCATTAACTGCAGCAAAAATAGAAACAACAAAGTGAATTGCATGTGAAGCTAATGTAATACTCTGATTCTCTGTGTTACTTTGGGTGTATATGTCTGAGCATTTCAGGCTATAAGCTTTCGGGATATTAAAGCATTCTCCTTTGAGACCCATGCAGTCTCACTCCCACTGGGGGGAGGGGGGGGGGCAGCTGGCAAGGCATGATCTACATGGGGGTGGGAGCTCACACCTCCTAATGAGTTGTTTCCACTGCTCCCTGAATCTGAAAAAAAGTTTAAGGAAACTGCCCACAGGCCCAGATTGCTGTTATTAACTTCTGAGAGGCTCAACATTGGAGCAGCCTGATTTTATCTGAAACTGATTATCTACAAGGTTATATAAGGTCCATATATGTATACTGAACCCTAGCGCAGGGGACTATGTAAGACACGTGAAACGGCTCACAATGGATGATGGAAATGATACCTCCAGTGGGAGGTTTTCTCACCAGGTACATGAGCAAATGGAGCAGACAAGGCGTGTGTTAGCCTGTGTTCTAGACTTCGGTGAGCCGTGTTTGTGAGCACACGGTCGAGCTGGTTCCCATTCGGCTTTGCTGGTGCACCCAACCAGAGGTGATGAAGGATCTTCGAGTTCCGCCCTGAATTGAACTGCTCTATTGCTCGTTTACCTTGACTGCCAGTTAAATGCAGTGAGAACCAAGCACTTTTTTGGCTCATGGAGTCAAATTTCCATCATCCCAGACTGGAGACAGGGGAATGGAACATAGTCCTCTCAGTTCCCGGCCAGTACTTTTACTTTGACATAATCACTTTATTTTTTTATGCACCAAAATGTTTCAGTGTTTTACCCAAATATTTAGTTGAAGACCATTGCTGGAAAGAGTTTGAATCTGTGACCTTCTGGCCTCATTAGATAGCCTTCTTTCTGGGTGGTTTCCATTTCTTTGGTGCTCCTCTGTGTCTAAGGGCCAGAGTAAGAGGCACGGCCATATTTATTTTTGCTACCTTCAGCTTACAAAATCATTTTCCTACTGGAGTTGACCTTGTAGTACAACCTGGCCTCTCGCAGTTGCTTAATCCACCTGGTTAAAATGTGATACACCACCTGCATGTTTTTGTTTCTATGTTTGTGCTGGAAAATCAACTCCACGATCTTGGGTTGCCTTCAGTGTCTACTCCAGCTTACACACTTTACCTAAGGTCACATCGTACATTGTCATTTTGAGCACCTGGATTTGCACAGCGGTCTTGAAGTCTGCTGTTTAAGATCTCTGGTCCCCTCTGGATTACACTGCAAAGACATTTGGAACTTCAAGCAAGATAATGACTTCAAAACAAAGATCTTGGGTAATCCCAAAGGATCAGAACTTTCTAACAGAAGTTTTTAATTCAGTCTCTTCACTTGTCTTCTCTTCACTTGTCTTCCCAAGAAATACCCTACTTCAATTCAGCACAGTTTATCTAAAGGTAGAGAGGAATAGCTAGTCCACAGTGTATGTTAATGCACGAGCCTGGGGAACTGTTAATTGAATGAATGGCAAGGAATAAGCTGTGGTTTATATTAAATTAAGTTCAATGCCAATTTAGTGTGTGTTTCACGAATAATCAAATACAATTAATGTAAAACAGCTGTAACACTTGTATACCAGGTCATTAAGTAACTAATTATTAAAGTACCTAACACTGAAGGATGTTACACAGTATTTTTATGGATAACATTCATTGTTTACTTCATTCAGGCACATAGTACAGGTACTCCATGAATAATACATATTGAATTTAGCACATTTAAAAGTCATGACAGTGACTAAATTCATTTGCTTTATCAAGATCAGAATCATGCAATTTATCCAAAAACCAAAGCTTATTAACCCGGAACTCAGCTAGAACAAAAAACAGTGCATGTGTTAGTTTTCCAGGAACAGGATTAAGACACCCAAATTTAGTGAGCAATTAATTGCCCCTAGACAAACTTCCACGGGGTTCAGATCCCGGGCCCTGGCTTGCACAGAAGGTCTGGGAGTCTGCAGACTCCAGATCAGGACTGTGAGGATGACGGGAAGCAGATCCCGGTAGGACTGGGCCGCTCATTTCAGGGGCAGGTAGGAGGGAGACGGAGGGGACCCAGCTGGCGGCTTCTATCCCCCGTTGGTCAAACCTCATTACCACTATCTCACAAATTTCCTCTTACATACTTAGTGTGTCAGGTACTTGTTTAGTGTTGGGAAAAGCTAAAAAATCAGTGTGGAGGAAACACAAATGAAAGAGATGTCATGCCCCCGTCTGCTGCTGTTCCCCCACCTTCCCAGCATGAGAGAGAGCTCAGGAGGAAAGTAGCCTGGGGCCCAAAAACACAGGAGGTCCAGTCCACATCCGCTCACGGTGCCCACAGACGCTCTACCGTCCCCCCTCTGCTCCAGTCCACATCCGCTCACGGTGCCCACAGACGCTCTACCATCCCCTCGCTGCTCTGGCTCTTTTAATCTATTCTTAGAGCTAAATGACAAACTGTACCTTCAGGTGGCAGCTTAGACAACTGGTAATTGAGTGTGAGGCATGATGGGGAATTTAACTGATGCGAATTATTTGCTTTCAATGAGAAACTGCCCCCCCTCCCACAGATGGGGTTGTAGTACATCTCACTGGATTTACCTGAAATGCCCTCCATCTGAAACAGTCCACTGAAATGGACCACTGACATCATAACCAAAACCGTCAACTTGCACTGGAGGCAGTGTAGATCGTTATAGCAGCAATAACGTGGCACGCCAGCACAGGGGCCAGAAATATGCTCACATCCCATAATACTGTTGGCCCACAGGACAGGCGCTGACTCGAGCAAAAAGGTTCCCAGAGAACCCATGGGGGTAAGTAGCTGGGAAAAAGTAAAGCTGTCATTGCCTGCTGTCCTCATTCACTGGTGGCCACCGCAGGACTGCTGGCGAGTGACGATGCGGAAACGTGTCATGGTGGGATGCCTGCAGTGCAGTGCAGTCTAAAGAGGTCGGGGTATTTACAGCCTCTGGCAGACCCCCTGCCCCCTGAAGGCACTGGCCCTCGCACCCAGACACAACGGCTAGCTCACTAACCTGTCCTGTCTCTGCCATTCTTGGCATCCTGGGTTAGCTCTGCCTCTGAGAAACCAGCAAGGCGGGGTGGGAGAGAAACACAGCAAAGAAATCATTAAAAATTACAGCACAATCATTTCATACTATAAAAATATGGTCTACATTTGTTTTTGATTATTCCTATTAAAATTATATGAGAGGCCCTTCAAATAAAGAACAAGAAGGAATAATAATCCTTGTCAGGTCATTTTGTTTTTTTTTGGCTGTTCTCAGAACTGAAGGGCTGGTTCACAAAGGTAAACAGGAAATGGCCCCTCAAACCACTTCCTGTCTGTCTTGTGTGGTACAGATGCGACAAAGGTTACAGATGATCTAGGCCCTTTGCTTCCCCCCCATGCAGCAAATGCAAAAACCTTGATTGGTGGTTGCATGTGTTTCCCATAGCGGTTTCAGGAGTAACGCACTTTCTGACAGGCTCTAGAAAATCAGTATGGCTGTCAAATACATCATCACCTTTGAATGTTAGGGGTCTAAGGCTGTGTGGTTTAACTGGCACTAATAAACTATCAAAAGTCCTGCTAAACTAACAGGAACAAGTAATGCAGTACTAGTTTTCAAGACCCATTCTATTTTGGACTATTTTATTTGAGTGTTATCTCATCCCAGTACTCTTCTTTTAGGAAGATAGTAACCAATATTTTCCCCCTTAATCCTGTCAATACAGCCAAAAGTTTGTGGATGAGCCCACGTGGTTTTGAGGAAACAGTCCCTGAAGGGCTTGAATGTGTTCTATGTACAGGATATTACGTGTGATGGCTTTCTCCTGGTTTAATGCACATCATCAACAGAGACTTTTGTTCTATTCACAGACAATTAGCTGTATTTCTCTTGAATGCCACGTCTGAATCTTTTTTCAGAAAAATTGTCGTTGTGAGTTCTCCACTCACCCTCTTCCAATCAAATGCTAATTTGTTTTCCAGAACCTCACATTCTTGATTGTGATCACCAGTCTGTACTATGTTGAGATTTCTGGCCCTTATCAGCAGTGATTCAGCGATATAAATCCACCTTAATATTCTTTATCCTGTGTCACAGTGGCATCTCATCCAGGCCTGTCCTTTCTGATGCTGGCTCCAAATCATGGTGGTGGATGCACACCCAGATGGGCAGGAAAGGCTAAAGCAGATAACATCAGATAGGTCAGAAGCCCCAACAAATTTCTCTTCCATTGTGCACCCAGTGGCCCAGGAAGGTCTGAATCCAGGAACGTGGCTATGGGATTATACCTGCAGAAGACCCTTAGGGGTGGGGGGATGGGGGGTGGTTTGAAGCAGAAACTCTGGGATTTCTCTGGGTGTGTAAAGACCAGGGAGGACTTGCCACCTTGGTTCAACATCTAACCTTAAATATCCTGAAGACCCTCTCTGGGAGGGTGCTGCTTGGGTTTCTTAGACCAGAGGCAAATATGCTTCCCATGTGACCCTTCAAAACAACAAGGACTTCCATCTCTTGGGTGGTCCTCCATCCCACAGACAGGGCACCTTTGTCTGCTTTGTGTGTGCACATGCGCATGGCCTGCTGGAAAAGCCTTTCTCCCCAATATCCCCACTTTGTACTTTAAAAGAGGAAAAGGTTGTTGGTGTCTTTCGGCTTTTGTCACGAGCCCATCTCTTTTCCATTCATTTTGCCCTTAGCAAGCCGCTGTTACAAGACAGGACCATAATCTTGAACAGATTATGCTGGCAGTGATAGACCATGGGGCTCACATTCCTCATGTTTCTATAAATACTAATCTGTTTCCTCTGTCCCCCCCCCTCCATCTGCAATCCTCATCAACGGTGGAAACTCTGTCTGCTTTGGATGTGACTCCCTCTGTACCCCAGACTCCGAGAATGGGGGGTGGCGGAGTGCCAGATGAGGCGAGAGGGAGACGTTTTGGGAGCGGGGGTGCACATTTCACCTGTACCTTGCGTGGTTTTCGTTCTGCAATGTTAGCCGTTTTGCAAGACGCAGGTACACAGCAAGCAAACTCTTCCGAAAGCAAATGAAAAACAAAGTCTTAGGGCTTATTCCACCAGCTTAGTTTTTTTTTTCTTTTTTCATTTTTGCATCAAGCTTTAGAGATACATTCCTTACATACATCTGACATCTGAGTCCCTTCAGTCCCATTCATTGATGTATAGAAGATTACCTGTGAAAGCATGGACTCTAGTTTGAAGGTCCTTCTTGTGGTTGTGATGGGCTTTGCAACCAGCAGAGTACTAGCCAGTACATCTATCAAAAAGACCAAAATTATACTACAGGAAACCAGACTAACTACCACTGCTAACCTATTAAATGTATTTAAACCATTGTGACAGTTTTACTTGATCCAGACTGAACATGGCTTTTCAGGATGCTCATTGTTTTGTGTGTGTGTGTGTGTGTGTGTGGATTAGGTTTATATTACATTGTGGGGACCAAATGTCCCCCACAATGTAATAAAAACCTGTTTTTTGGATGTTGTGGAGACCATTTTTCCATCAAGTCTTGTATTTTGTTTGGTTACTTGAAGTTAAGGTTAGGGCTGGATAGGGGTTAAGGTCCTCATATTGGGATTAGGATTATGCCCAAAGAAATTAACAGTCCCCACAAAGATATGAATACAAACATCGGTATCCGTGTGTGTGTGTGTGTTTGCACATATGTCTGCATGTGGCACCACCTATGACTGGGCAGCGTGAATTTGGCAACTGCTGCTCCTACTCAGACTTTGCAATGGAGCCATCTTGGATCAGCCGTGGCGCCACCCAATGGCATCGCATCCATGCTGCATGTGCCGGACATAGATGGGTTGTGGAGTATGGTTTTCATACGGAGTATGGTTTTCATACGGAGTATGGTTTTCTTTGGCTGGTTTTCTGTTTCCATTTATAATGAAACAATAATAAAGACAGCAACTGGAGACCAAACAGAAGCTATAAATACTGCATGAATGAGAGTTTTCTTTAACTAAATCTGGCAGCAGAAAAAAAAATTGGGCTGATTGCTAATGGCTGAAAATGTAAATAGTTTCCCAGTCGTGTTCAGGTCAGTCTCCGTAGAAGTGGCCGAAGGAAGAGGCACTTTTCTGTGTCATCGTCTCCAAGGACACGGTCCTCTTATTGCACTGGAACCCAGTCTCACAGCCCATCCATTTCTTTACATTTATTTACTGTTTATCTCTGCATTGGTTAGTAAAACAAATAAAGTAACTAATTAAACACAATTGCACAACTGCATCTTCATTTAACGTCTGGCTGAGTAGGCTATACTTTTGCTTCCCACCTCCAGGGTTGGGGGTTCGAATCTTAACATCACATTTCCTCTGGGTTCTCTGCTTTCCTCCTGTGGCCTGGCACCCTGTCTAACATGTATACATCTGCTGTGTTTCCTGGGATAGGCTCCAAGCCCCCTCTGGACAAGTGATTGGGAGATAAACTGATGTTATTACATTATGTAGATGTAGATGTCTTGCTTATGGTTAAATGACATAACAGATTCTAGAAACATCTTACCTACCATCTTTCCTAACTGCCTATCTGGTGCTGGGTCACAGTGAACCTTGTGTCCTTCTGGGATGAGGGCAAACCCCTCAGTGCTCTAAGCAGAACCAGTGACTTTTGCATGCGGAGGTTTCTGTCAGGCTGGAGAGCGCAGGTCCACGGTAATTGGCCTGTTGTCTGCCGTTGAAGTTTTGGCCCTTGTAAACAGAACCAGAGAGTGGTTCACCACAGGGGTCACCACTGGGCAGACGGGCTGCTGAGGGGGCAGGCAGAGCAGGGAAGGATATGTCTGGTGTCATGGAGGACGGGAGGGTAGAGAAGGTTGAGAGGTTGATATTATGAGTTATTGAATTTTCCCCTCAATACACACCCCACACTACTACCCCCCCCCCCCCCAAAGCCCCTTTACAATGTTCCGTCCGTTGCCATTTTCCTCCTCAGTCAACCTCTCACCACCGGTGGCTACGAGTGAGGGGGGGCTCGCAGAGGCGAGGGTGGAGATCATTATTTTTTGGACGTTTTCAGTTTTTTCCTTTTTATGGTAATTCTTTCAGGGGGAGAAGAATGATTGAGGGGGCTTTAAAACAAGATTTCCATTAGTTTCTTATTAAGTCGTTACAGAAGAAAGTCTTTCCTAGAAACATTACTTATAAAAAAGGCTGAGGACGGTGGGCCAAACAGCTCCACTTTATAAGTTAATTGGCCCAGAGGGAAAGAATAAATGTGAACTTTGGGCTTCATTTAAATCCCGATGTATTGGTTAGTAAGGCACAGATGTGTCCACTTAAACAGGTCAGCCCGGCTTGGGTAACTGCGCTAAATAAACAGTACAATAGCAAATAAACAATCTATAAGACAGCCATACTGTACATATATTTTTGCCTATACTGCATAGAGTACGAACCACTTTTATGCACTTTAATTGTGTTTAAATTTATACCTTAGGAATATCAGATGAAAACATTCAGATTTGCCATTAAAACCAGTTGATATTAATTTGCTGATGCCCAGCAGCAACTGAGGCAGTCGAACTTTGTGGTTAATGTGTCATGGTGTGTCAAACCCGCTCTTCGATGCTGCCAGTCAAGACAGTCCTGTAAAACCAGCCTGTAAAATGTAGGTCATGTGACCTTCACTGCTGACTGTGCTGTAAGGTTACCCAATGGTGGCAATGGGCTCCACACATTTCTATAGTAAATCATTCCTCTACGTCATTTCATTTTAATCGCCTACATAACATTATGCTGATTGCTCCTCATGCAACAATAGTTACAAGGTCAGACTGACATGGCAACGCTGTGTTTCTGAACGAATCAAAGACCCCAGAGGATTTGCAGAAGCTCGGTCTGTGATGTTTCACAGCAGACTTTGGAGAAGGCACTAGGCTGTGTGGTGTCTATTTCCACTCTGTCGCAGCTGAATCAGAAGCAGTCTTCCCAAGCTTATTTTTCAGACAGTTATGAGTTTGTGTTTGTGTATTTTTATTTGCTTTCCAGATACTTTAACGGGTTGTTCTTTTTTTTTATACAAGTCATTTTTTTTTTTTTTGTTTTTTGCCAGATTCGCTAGAGGATTCAACAACAGTGATGCAGCAGGATTTGTATTGTAAGTCGGTCCGACCCAGTTCAGCCGCACCATGGTGACCTTATAAACGACACTAGTTGACCCCGGGAGCTCCGAATTACTATCTAATGAATACATGAGGTCATCGTAATGGAAAATGAGGTGCTTTTATCACGTTTGGGAAAATAACTTTATAAAACGGTGAGCTTACAGTCGTTAGTAAATAACACTGTCCAGTGTGAATTATCAAGCCCTCTGCCTCAGTGTTACACCCCTAACTCTCTTTGGAGAGAGTGCAACCAATTTTCCTTGAACGCCGCCCCACCCCAGCGGCTGGGAATCCTCTCGGCCCGTCATGAAGGTACAGCGGGATGGAGCTTTATGTAGATGAGGCCTTCTGACGTCACGCTAGCGTGCGAGTGCAGCTCTGCCGTGGAAACTCCGGCCCCGGGCTCCCATTTCCCACTCTTCCCTGTTCCTCTATTCGATGTCATCAACCAAGCATCCCCCCCCCCCCGAACACATACACACAGATCGCTCCCCCCCGTCCCCCACTCTCTGCTAAAGCCCTGGGTCGTTTCCGATCGAGTCGACGCAGAGGCTTTTTGGACACGATGCCGGTCTGAGCTTCTTCCCCTGTTGCCTGACACCTCAGACACATGGCGGGGGCCCGGTGAGGAACGTGGGGGCCCACTACGCACGCGATCCCCCCCAGCCCAGATAGCCTTTAATCTTGGGGGTTGCTGTCTGCGAGAGCGAGTCCTTGCCCTCCGAGGGTGGGAGTTGAGTGGCCCCCTAAGGACTTTCTACGTGAGCTTCAAAGGACGGCCACGACGCACCATGGATGGTGCATTGGGAGGAGTAGCAGTGGCAGAAGGGCCCTTAGTAAGGTCTGTGTGAAACCGGGGGCAACTCATAGCAGCTTGGATTCCTTCAGCGATATCCCAGCAACTGATCCACTATGGCTATTCTGTGTGGGAGCAGAGATACCTGCCCAGGAGACAGTGTGTGTGAGTGTCTGTGTGTGTGTGTGTGTGTGAGTGTCTGTGTATGTGTGTCAGTGTCTGTGTGTGTGAGTGTCTGTGTGTGTGTGTGTGAGTGTCTGTGTGTGTGTGTGTGTGTGAGTGTCTGTGTGTGTGTGTGTCTGTGTGTGAGTGTCTGTGTATGTGTGTGTGAGTGTCTGTGTGTGTGAGTGTCTGTGTATGTGTGTGTGAGTGTCTGTGTGTGTGTATGTGAGTGTCTGTGTGTGTGTGTGTGTGTGAGTGTCTGTGTATGTGTGTGTGAGTGTCTGTGTGTGTGTGTGTGTGAGTGTCTGTGTATGTGTGTGTGAGTGTCTGTGTGTGTGTGTGAGTGTCTGTGTATGTGAGTGTCTGTGTATGTGTGTGTGAGTGTCTGTGTATGTGTGTGTGCATCTGTGTGTGTGAGTGTCTGTGTGTGTCTCTGTATGTGTGTGTGAGTGTCTGTGTGTGCGTCTGTGTGTGTGAGTGTCTGTGTGTGTCTGTGTATGTGTGTGTGAGTGTCTGTGTGTGTGTGTGCATCTGTGTGTGTGAGTGTCTGTGTGTGTCTCTGTATGTGTGTGTGAGTGTCTGTGTGTGCGTCTGTGTGTGTGAGTGTCTGTGTATGTGTGTGTGAGTGTCTGTGTGTGTGAGTGTCTGTGTATGTGTGTGTGAGTGTCTGTGTATGTGTGTGTGCATCTGTGTGTGTGAGTGTCTGTGTGTGTCTCTGTATGTGTGTGTGTGCGTCTGTGTGTGTGAGTGTCTGTGTGTGTCTGTGTATGTGTGTGTGAGTGTCTGTGTATGTGTGTGTGAGTGTCTGTGAGTGTGAGTGTCTGTGATTGTATGTGTGTGTGAGTGTCTGTGTATGTGTGTGTGAGTGTCTGTGAGTGTGAGTGTCTGTGATTGTATGTGTGTGTGAGTGTCTGTGTGTGTGAGTGTCTGTGTATGTGTGTGTGAGTGTCTGTGAGTGTGAGTGTCTGTGTATGTGTGTGGTTTTCTCGATGACCCAGATTTGGACAAGGCAGGGGGGTCATTTCAAATCTCACTTTTCAGGAACGTTTGGTTTGCTCCCATCCTTCAAAGCCAAGCATGAGGCACAGAAACCACAGGTTACTGGGTCACCAGACATTGGGGTGTGTGTTTGTTTGTGTGTGTGTGTGTGTGCCTGCGATGAGCCTCTATGTGAGGAAGGTGAGGACACCATTTCTCTGACTCACTGTGTGCGGTTTCCCAGTCCCCTGCTTATATTCACGCTCCAGAGATACAGATAAGTCCACGTCTCACGACTCGACACAATATTTACTCAGACCGTGTGCCGGGTGGGGATCTCAGTGACAAGACCTGGAACCATCCCTCGGCCGCCACGCCACTCATGGCCGCCAGACTGCCGACGGTAACTACGGTAACTTGGTAACTGGTTGCACAACCCCGCAGATCGTGTTAACGTTAAGGGGAAAATGTGACCTCACACTGCCCGCAATGCCTGGGCCGTCCGGGGCAGCCTGTGGTCAGATGTGTTTTTTTCCGAGGGGGTAGGAAGTGCCGTTGTGTGTGCCTTCCTCATGAATTATGTTTTGGATCTTGTTTTGCTTCACTGTTCCCTTGCCTCCCCCCACTGTGCTGAGCTGGGCCGGGCTGGGCCAAGGCAGCCCCGGCAGGCCGGCCTTTCCGTCTGAAGGTACCGGCCCCAGCCAGCGGCTCTTTCAGTTTCCACCGCACGAAAAACAATGTTTCGCTTCTTCAGGCGGAGACTAAGTAAACGATCAGTCGTCGGGACGTTATGCGGAGTGGGCGCGCAGTCGTGCCGGCCTTTATTCAAACCATTCCTGCATGCGGTTAGGGGCGGGGCTGCATGGGGGGGGCAGTTGGGGGAGACTGGCGCACGGAGATCAGGTGGCCCTCGGAGAGCGTCTGGGACGTAGGAGAGTGAGAGGTATTGGGCGTGGGGGTAAACCACACACGGCTCGCGTGACCACACTGCAGCTCGGTCTACTCCAGTCACCCCCCTCCCCAGAACCCCACCCCCCCAATGCCAATTCCACCAGAGCACCAGCATGCCCCCCCCACCTGACCAGAGGCACGGTCCAGTCTGGAGTGACTATCGCCTTCCGCTGCTCGTTCCATCCGCTGCCCCAGGTCTGGCCAACCCAAGCGAGCCCAGAACCAGAATGAGGAAACGACGGCAGCAGAATTCCAGACGTTCAGACGGCATCCATTGCTTTTTTCACTCATTTTTCCATATGGATTTCCCCCCTTCGCGTGCCTCACGATATATAGCATTTTGAGATTTCGATTCCGAAATAATTGTGGGGGGAAAAAGGGGGGATGAGAGCCAAATGGCGGTTATAGAGAGCAGGGAGGGTGTGTGTGTGTGTATGTATGTATGTGTGTGCGTGTGTCAGTGTATGCGTGTGTGTCAGTATGTGTGTGTCGGTGTCCGTGTTTGTCAGTATGTGTGTGTCTGTGTGTGTGTGTCAGTATGTCTGTGTGTGTGTGTCGGTGTCTCTGTGTGTGTGTCAGTATGTGTGTGTCGGTGACTGTGTGTGTGTGTGTGTCTGTGTGTCAGTATGTGTGTGTCGGTGTCTGTGTGTGTGTGTCAGTATGTGTGTGTCGGTGTCTGTGTGTGTGTGTCAGTATGTGTGTGTCGGTGACTGTGTGTGTGTGTGTGTCTGTGTGTCAGTATGTGTGTGTCGGTGTCTGTGTGTGTGTGTCAGTATGTGTGTGTCGGTGTCTCTGTGTCTGTGTGTCAGTGTCTGTGTGTGTGTGTCAGTATGTGTGTGTCGGTGTCTCTGTGTCTGTGTGTCAGTATGTGTGTGTCGGTGTCTGTGTGTCAGTATGTGTGTGTCTGTGTGTCAGTATGTGTGTGTCGGTGTCTGTGTGTCAGTATGTGTGTGTCTGTGTGTGTGCGCTCATAAATTTTTAATGGCAGGAGACTGTAATGTTATTCATCGGCTGCATGGATATGAAGCAGCAGTAGCCAATTTATAACATGTAAAATCGGCCAAGGAACGCGTGTTTGAATCTGTCTTTGTGGAGAGTACATTTTCTCTCTGTCTGCTCGGGTCCCTCCAGGCTGTCTGGTGACCTCTCACAGCCATGCTTTCACTGATTGTACAGTCTGACTGGCCCTTCATGTCCACAGGTGTGTGTGTGTGTGTGTGTGTGTGTGTGTGTGTGTGTGTGTGTGCGTGAGTGCTCAGTAATGGATTAGCATTCCTGGTCAGCGCACACCCCAAACATCACCCCAAAATACTGATTAAAATCGGACGCTTCTGTAATTTTTCCATCGTATAGGCAGTTGTCTAAGTGAACCCCCCCCCCAAAGCGATAATTAAGAGGGGCACTCCCAGCTAGGAGGGGAGGATCCTGCTAAAAGGGAGCTTATAACATCATTTGGCTCTTACACTGTCTCTTACAAGCCGTTTTATGACCAGGCACCGGGACGGTTCAAAAAACAAAATGGCTTGCAAATCCTTGGGGTGCGAGGATGTGGCCAGCGATGGTGAAGGCAGGACGTCCCCATGAAGGTCCTTGCAGCTGGTGCCGGAGAGCGACCGGGAAGATTGCATTTTCAAGAAACAGGCGCAGAGATCGCATGGTGCATTTTGGCGTGTCCTCGCCGACTCGGGAAACCATGCCAAGGGGCTGACGTTTCCTGCTAAGGATGTGGCTGGGAAATCGGGCGGCCTGTTGTCCTGGTGTATATCTCGAAATGGGACACACTGGACTGTCTCCACAGGACCCTACAGGAGCAGCGAGATCACAGTGATGGCCGTACAGGTGGCCAGCCGGCAGGACGGAAACAGGCTGGACTGTCTCCACAGGACCCTACAGGAGCAGCGAGATCACAGTGATAGGCCGTACAGGTGGCCAGCCGGCAGGACGGAAACAGACTCCTCTCTGCTTGCTCTGCCTCAGATCCCTGGCATCTTTGATATTTATCTTGTACTACTGCAAGTTTCCTGTGGAAGAGAGAAAATAACCAGTGAGCTGGGGATTGAGTGACTTCCCAGCATTCCCAGTTCATGTGCCATCCTGTGGTCAGCTGGAAGTAACGCTGCGGGAAGCTGTATAAGTGTCGCATGCCCATGACCGCCCGCCTGGAGACCCACGCCTGCTCCTGTTCTCCTTGGAAGCGCTTCCACATGCGTCCCGGTGTGAATCGCTGTGGTCGCTGCCCGCCGCTTTGATCCGGTGGGAACCGCGGGAGGATGTCGTGGGTGGTGTCCCTTTGTCTTCCAGGCATGGCCTGGTAATGCCATTACAAATGGACCTGCAAATTTGGCTCTGGGAGAAAAAACATGTGCTGCTGGAGCTTTGGTGAATTCCTGATGTTCACTGATTTAGGATCAGTTTTCAGTCCAGCAGTCCTGAGCTTGGGGATATAAGCTAACTAGCCTAACTGACTGGGGTGGCTCCTAAATATATGAACATGAATATAAACAAATAAATACACAAAGGAGGGGGGGGCGGAGCAGGAGTTTGTGTTTTTCTACATTTTGTTAGCATCCACAATTCAGTGGTATGAGCGGACATGTAGTTGCGAAAACCGCTTATCTCTATCTAGCCACATGAGGGCGACATTGAGAAGACTCAGCTGCTTTGGTATGCACTGCAAACCTCATCCTCAGGGTTCTGTAGCAATTGCTTTTTAAGGCCACCATAGATTTCAGTGACTAATTTACGTCCTGCTGCATCTAATTTCCACCTGGATGGACGAGCTGGGGTGTCATGAAGGTGGGAGAAATGAGGACATTTTGGCTCACTGTGGGCGCTTTTCCACTGCTCAAAGTACGGTACTTTCGGTACTTTCACTTTTCCATTGACTTCCCGTTGAGTACCAGTACCGAAAGTTCCAGTACCAAAACTGCCAAACCAGCTGGGGTACTTCTCTGGTACTTTGGTACTTTGGGGTGGGACTTGCAAATGTATTGGTTTGCAAATAGCCTTCCGCTGAAACACAAAATACAACCGCCATTTTTTGAAACACACAGCCAACAGCGAGAAACTAAATAAAAAGCAGTACAAACAAAAATATTTAAAAAGTAAAATGGAAGGATGGACAAACGAGGAAACACAGGCTTTAATCGTCATATCGTCGGATGAACAGATCCAGCGGGATTTGGATGGCACGACTCGAAATAAAAACGTATTTACTGTAATAACAAGCTGCTTGGAAGAAATGGGGCACATGCGAAACACCGAACAATGCTGCTTGAAAATCAAAAAACTTAAGCAGGACTACAGGAAAGTGAAGGATCATAATAACAGGAGTGAAATAATAACATAATAATAGAATTCAGCGAAAGAAATACCATGCCGCGCTGATGATGTCACTGATGATGTCATTTGGTGCCAGTACCAGTTTTTACACTAGTGGAAAACCGACACAAAAGAAGTACCATACTTTTGGTACTTTATGGAAGTACCGAAAGTACGGTATCTGGTGCGGTGGAAAAGGTCCCTATATGGCATGGGGAGTTTTTATCAAACTGGTCAGGCTGCTTGTTTTTGCTGCCTCCCAACTCCCAGTATGATGGATTTTATCTAGCAGGGAGCTAGAAGGGAGCGAAAACGTGGACTGTCTGGGGTCCCCAAGGACCCGGGTGAGAAATACTGTGCTAGGGTGATATTCACAGTATCAGTGGCACTCTGTTGTACCTGCACGCATTGTGGGTGCTTGGCCACAGGGGGAGACAGCGGGCTGGATCTAAAGGCAGACAAGTGCAGTTTCCAGAGGCACATTCCATTTACTATTACAGTGCTGCCCTCTCTTGGTAATTGATGGGAAGTTCAGGAAAGTTCATGTTCCAAAAACAAATCTCCTAATTGTACTCTGCTAACATATATGAAAAATATCTGGCTTATAATTAGCAAAAAATGTTATTACTGACAATAAAAATGACATTATTCAGATGTAGGAGATTGTTCTGTAACTGATAAGAAAAACTGTCAGAGCAACCAAGACCAGCTGTTAGCCTGTGTCTATATAAAGGGATGTTTGTGTTTTTTTAGCTGTTCAAAAGCCTGGTCTGAAAGCTAACAATTTCTGAGGATGCTTGCACCCCCAGCAGCTCAGTTAACATATTTAGTTTCAGTTCCTGAGAGCCAATCCCACCTTGAACATGAGGTCAGTGCTTCAGAAGTAGATGGGTCGCTACGTATGATTCATCTAGCCAGCACTGAAAATCTTAAAGTCAAATCCTTAACATCATGCCCCAGCTCAAGCAGATCCGGTCTGGAGCTGCCTCCCGCTTGGCTCAGGTCACCGTGGAGATCTGCGGCCTGTACCCTGCTGTCGAATCATGCAGCCATCTGTGTGAACGCAGAGGAATGTAAACAGCTGTAATCTGCAGTAGGCTTGCTGTAGCCAAAGCCCAGAAGCCAGCTTCTGGGTCGTCAACAGGACAGTACCCACAAAAATGTCAGAATTTAAATCAGAAACCTGCGTTTATACTGGTGAAAACTGAAAGGAAATGGGGATCACATGACCTCAAAAATGCTGTCAAAGGCATCTCAGCCAGCAATGCTGTCACCTCTCTAGGTTACATTGTGGGCACCACTGTGTCACCTTAGTCCAAGGGGGTTAAATCTGATCTAGGCTGGGTGGGCTGCTTGCATTGCAGCAAATTATGGAATTGAGACAAAGACCTATGGGACTTACAGGTATGTCTGTTGATAATTAATTTGTATATTTGGTGTATCATTATTTTTTAGATAGGTAGGTATTTATTTTAAGGGTGTTCCGTTTCTCTTCTTGCATTTTGTTCATAGTACAGGAATTCTGTTGTTTTCAGAGTTTCAGGTTTTACTGGATACAGAAGAAAAACATCTGAACTTCACTGTTCTGCTGAGCGCAGTCAGGAAGAAGAAGCCAAAAAGTCAATCCATCAGTCATCATCTTAATCCCACCCACCACCACTTTCTGCAGTAAAATATCACGTCTGACATGACCCCCCTCCAGGTATTTGAGTACACAGGGCCAGAAGAACAGACTCTTTGGCTGGAGGAATGGTGATGTGCAAGTAGATGCATCTGCAGCAGCAGTAGCAGTCAAATGGCAAACATAGCAGCCGAGTTATGGGTATAGGGGTATGTTTTTCTGTCTAATAACTGCCCGTTATATGCCTTTATCTAGGTCTACCTGATGTGTGAGCAGGTGAGAGGTTAGATGCAGAACAAGCCAGATAAAATACCACGGAGATGTGTTAATTTATGGAAATGAGTTTTATTGCGTTAAAGCAATAAAAAGTTGCCAGACTGTAGAAAATCAGTCCGAACTGTAATGTATATTGCAGTTATTTGGATACAAAATTCAACGCTATCAGCCGCGCGTTTCTAACTAATGCTGATGTGTGAACAATTAAATTGGAATCTTTTCTGTGAAGCGTACCCACATTTAGGGAGTTATTGTTACACCACGGCAGTAAGTAGCTGGGGTTTCAGAGTAGCGGGGTGCAGAGTCACCATCAATTTGGTAGCTCTTGCTGTCTCCGTGGTGACTGTGTGATTGGAGGCAATGATCAGGAGCGACTCAGAAACGCCACGTTTGGCTCCGCACGACGCCCGGCGAGGCGGTCAGGGAGAGCGCAGCTCAAAAAGCGGCCACAGGCTCCAGAAAGAGGTAGAGAAGATACGGGAATCGGGCGGAGTTCTGTAAATGCTACGGCGTGCCACGACGGTAAAGTAGATTTATCACATGCCGTGATTTCATACTGCTTATTTTTTCCCAAAAGAAGTCCGCGTTTAAAGTCCTCAATGAGATCTGGGCGATATGAGAAATCATTTAAAGTTAACGTTTTTAACCATTAGTCTTATATAAAAGGGCTGCTATTTCATGGTATAGTTAATCAGTGACGGGCTTTGGAGAAGGGTCCGTGTGAAAATGATCCTGCGTTTTAGAAGTAAAGCTATGCGCGCCTCAGTGACGCACACTTGCGGCTTTCGGTAACGGAAACGGAGGCATCGGGAGCTTTTAAAGACCAGCCGAGAAAGCAATGAACGCATCTCATGTGAACCATACCGCCACGACCTGGAAAGCGGAGTCTGTCATAATTTCCCTGGTCTTCTCGCTCATCTTCTTAGTCGGTACGGTGGGGAACTCGCTGGTGCTGGCCGTTCTTCTCCGAAACGGCCAGATGAACACCAAGACCACCAACTTGTTCATCCTGAATCTCGGAGTGGCGGACCTTTGCTTCATCGTTTTTTGCGTGCCTTTCCAAGCCACCATCTACACCATGGACGAATGGGTCTTCGGCTCCTTTCTATGCAAAGCGGTGCACTTCTTAATATACCTTACCATGTACGCCAGCGTCTTCACGCTGGCCGCGGTGTCTCTGGACAGGTGAGGACCGCATATCTGATTCTGATTCATACAGCCATAATACGGTTTAACCTGTTAATCGTTTAACACTAATGCCCCATCAACTTTATATTACATATAACGCATGCTCATTTATAGATACTGCAGCGGAACGGTTTTTAAATATAATTATTAATAATAAAAAATGGAAAAGGCATTTATGTTATTTAATGTGTTTTTATTTACTTTATTGTATAATACATAAAATTAAATAAAAAAAAAATTTTGATAAATAAATTGTACAGATGTCTCAGTGACAGTTGATATGCATCACCAGGTATCTGGCCATCAGGTATCCCCTCCGATCAAGGGAGCTCAGGACCCCGCGGAACGCCGTCCTGTCCATTAGCTGCGTATGGGGCCTCTCACTGGTCTTCTCGGGCCCCTACCTCAGCTACTACCAGCAGATGGTGCTAAACGGCAGCGTGGTCTGCATCCCCGTGTGGGGGCCCCGGGACAGGCGGGCCATGGACGTCTGCACCTTCATCTTTGGCTACCTGGTGCCCGTCTGTGTCCTGGGCCTGACGTACGCCTGCACCATCCGCCACCTGTGGACGGCCGTGGACCCGCTGGAGGACGCCGGCGAATCCCGTCGCGGCAAGCGCAAGGTCACCAAGATGATCGTCGTGGTGGCGACCCTTTTCTGCCTCTGCTGGCTGCCGCATCACCTGGTCATCCTGTGCATGTGGTCGGGCCGCTTCCCGCTCAACCAGGCCACCTACGCCCTACGCATCCTCTCCCACCTGGTGGCCTACGCAAACTCCTGCCTCAACCCCGTCGTCTACGCCCTGGTGTCCCGCCACTTCCGCAAGGGCTTCCGCAAGGCCTTCAGCTGCCCCGTGCTGCGGCGTGGAAGGGTGGCGGGCCGTGTGCACGCAGTGCCGCCTGCGCACACTGCCAGTGTGGCAGAGCAGGCCACCGTGGAGGTCTCCCAGGCCCAGCAGGGTGTCCCCGGCTCCGGACCCTGGGCTTCAGTGGACCGCTCCAGCTGCCAGGTTAAGGCAAGCAGCACCTTTTTGACCTTCAATGTGACATAGTCACTCTCGTACCCACTCCACCCTCGTCTCTAGGTTCCTGCCGCTTTTGGAGTATGCCGGACCTGAACACAAAGAGGGTTTGTTCTCCTTTAGTTACAGATCATTAGAGGAGAGACTTTGCCTGACAGGGGGGCTTTGATGTTTGCTGTGTGTTTGCTTTGTGATTCTTCTTTGTACTTGCCGGGGGGGCTGTTTCCATTGGTAGAGTGCATTGTACTTTACTCCACGATGAAGTGGAAACCAGCTTAGAAGCACACTCACACACATTTAGGGTGATTAACACGGTGTCCCAGCATCCCGCTGCCTCTACACCGACATTAGAGCCCGGCAGCCATGTTTTTCCCAGACCACCTGTCCTTAGCAAAAGGACAGGACTATCGACAAAAACAAAACACGGGCAATTTAACGCTCATTTACCGCTGTCAGCAGTGCTCAGTGCACCTGCGTCATATCGATTAGCTTCTGGAAAGAAGGAGCACAAACCAGAAAAAGACAAACAAGAAAAGATGATTCTGGTAAAACTGAAATGTAGTGCCGTTCACTGCTGATTAAGCTGGATACACAAGCGGCTTCAGCAAAATGTATTTAATCTGTAAAATGATCTCACCTCTCGTGTCATCTTTTAACAGCAAGAGGCTGTCATCACCCTACCTTTGACTCTAGTGAATTTCCAGGATTGTATTAAAGGTTAAATGACTTTGTGGACCTGTACACCTTGGCAGTTTGTAGTAGATTGCCCATTGGCAGTCAGTTCTGTGATTTTGTGTGTTTTGTTCATATGAGAATGGTTTCATTTTCAAAAGAATATTTGGTAACTCTACTTAAAGCTGCCATCTATAGTGCACTTCATAGTGCATTATAAAGGTTGGTATACGAATTAATAAAGCATTATAGCATCTTCTATTGAGAGTTATAAGGCATTATAATGTTGATTATAATACTAAATAAGCTCCAATGAAATTCACTATTAATACCTTCATAATGCATTGTAATGATTGGTATAAGAATTAGGGATGCTCTGTACTGCATTATGAAGGTATCTATAGTGCATTATAAACGAGAGCTTCATAAAGTACTGTATTCATAATGCATAATAAACAAGGCTATAATGTCTTATGCCTTTTTATAAATATTTATAGCCATGTTTATAATGCTCTATGAATGCATTATAACGTGATATACATTCTTATACACATGGCATTCACAGAAAGTCTTACCGAATATCTTTGTTTTGTCATGCCCGTTTTTAGATTGAGTGAACCGTATTAACTGTTCAGTTCTGTGGCTCACAAATAAATTCTCAGTTTGGTGTGTCTGCTATGAGGCCGCTGTTTTTGGTGAGAGTTCAGCCACGTTGTAGTTTTGTTGAAAGCAGACTGGGATGAAACACTATATTGAAAGTGATATCTTGGCCACTCAGGTAGTCCCCACTGACTGACCGTGTCCACGCTAGTCCTCTCAGCCAACAAGCAGGATCATGTGTTGAGCTTCCTGTCCCGTTAAAGCAGCTTTCTTTGGGCAAACACCATGTCACTGGTTTAAAGAAAGGAGACACGTCAGTGCCTTTATCTACTACGAGGTGCTTCGGCTTTGTCAGTTTCGGGTTTCCTAGCATATATTTTGCTACTGACGCCTCTACATTAAGTTCCACATCAATAAACTCGGCTGAGTCTCTGATTGGCTGGCAAGGCTCGGATCACGCCATTGGCAGGCCACTATGCAATATGAGCAAAGCTGATTGGCCCTGTCAAGCAGAGGGTGTGAGTGACCGTGTGAATAGAATAGAATAGAATTTTTTTATTATTTTACCTGAACAATAAAATTCTGTGTGCTTCCTATCAAAGCTATAAAAGATAAATAAAATAGAAATGAATAAGAAAATAACATGGAACCGAAGTATATACACTATAGATGTACAATATCAAATAATATATACAATATTGATGTGAATTTTTTTACACATATAACATGTAAGAGTCAGTGAATTGTACATTTTTTCAGGAAAGTCGTCTGCTGGGGGAACTTAAGGCTCATTACTTAAGCATCACGATTTGATTGCCAGAAGTAACAAATCAGCATACATGGTCAGAATGGCGATCGAGACAGAAGGGCTGGTAAGGGGCTTTTCTGGGGGTGCGTGATAAATGATAGTGGGTATAACTTTAATCCCCAAGCTATTCTTTCCAATAGCTGCAGAAAAAAAACAAATGTATTAATAATTGTTAAAATAACAAAAATAGACACATGGTGTTGCATGCGGAGGGGGGCACAGCAGCCAGTACTCGGAATATAACACATCATATTTCCACCCAAGCACCGGTTCTGTCCTTTAGTGGAACGAGAGCTTTTTCGTGTCTGGGTAATTGATGGTGAACTGAGATCAGAGTAATCTGAGGGAACATCGGCGAGGCAAGGCCTGCATCACCTCACGCTGACGGTTTTATTTAAGTGCTGTCAGCGCAGACAGAGGCAAATGAGGCCAACCTTCTCTGTGCCGTTAGAGGGGGTCCCAGCCCCCTCCAAAAAGCAGGTGCCTTTTCAGCATGAATCCCTTTTTTAGTCTTCCCCCGTGTCCCACTCAGTTTTCTGGGAACCATGTTTCAGGGAAGACGAGCCCCCAGGAAGCGGGCCGGTGTTCCGGACCAACAGCCCAGAAGAATGGCTCCTCTGTTTCACCTGCAGACAGCCTAGAAACCACACGCCCCTTAAGAACATTTCCTTAAGACAGGTAATTGTTGATTCCTGTGACCACATTTTGGTTTTAACTCAGCTGCTGGGTGGTATCTGTCTTAATGGGTTAGAGAGCTGTGCCAGTGTCCAGAAAGTCATGGGTTCGAATTCTGGAGCCAGCAGAGTAATCATATCCAGAGGTGGAAAGTTCGGGTCCAGAAAGTACAAATCCAGACCAAGATTTTGTTCCAACCGATCAGTTGAGTACCCTTGGGAGTCTGACTCTTTATACTCAAGTGGTTGGTTGAATCAAAATCTTGGTCTGGATTTGTACTTTCTGAGCCTGGACTTTCCACCTCGGATAATATCACTGTTGGGCCCTTGAGCAGGGCCCTTAACCCCAACTGCTCCAGGGATGCTGGGTTGGCCTGCACTTCCTCACTTGTACTTCCTATTTGGATGGAAGTATCTGGTAGATGTAAATAAGTACTTTGACACACCTGCCATTTCCCCGAGCAGCCTCAGTGCAGCCATAATGCAAAAGGAGCTCAGAAAACTAGCATCTGATTCACGCCCTCCACTAACAAGCTAATTATCTCCTTCTTAGTCATCTTAAAGTGACAGGTACGCAGAAAACGAAATCCACATTGCATACCAAAGACAAAAGACACTTTGTTAGCATGCCAGGGACATGTAGCTAGGCTAGCTGAGGTCTGTAAATCACCTACAGCGTGTAGCTGCCTTTTATATTAACTTGTACTTAACGCTTAGTATATTGTTGGTCTGTCCTCTTCCACACATTTGTGACAAGCTGGTTAGGGGATTGCTTTTGGAAGTCCGGGTTTAATCTGGCTCAAAGATATCCCTTGTTATTATAATATTTTATGGTGTGTTAATCACATTTAATCGCTCCTCCTGTGGGTGCATCTGTCATCCGATCAGATATGTGAATTTGCAAGTCTGATCATGATGTTCACTGAGTCGTTCATCTGATCACTTGTATTAAAGCGGGGGGCCTGAGGACCTTATTAAGGGGAAAGGGAAAGTAATTAGCTGTCATTGCTGATGCACCACAGCACACAGTTCACAACAAAGAAATGTGTCCTCTGCATTAAACCCATATGTGACAATGTGACATAGCAGGGGGAGCTAATTCAGCGCCCGGGGAGCAGTGCTTGGGGCGGTACCTTGCTCAGGGTACCTCAGTGGTACTTTGTTGGTTGGAGATTCAAACCAGCAATTTTTCAATTACAAGTGCGCGTCCCTAACCATAACCAAGTCTCTCCCCACACCTCCCATCCCAGGGATGGGAATTTGAATCACACCCTCAGTTTGTATCACACCCTCAGTTTGTGCGCCACTCTGCCTAATCTCACCTAAGCACTTGTTGTGTCAAGTAAACACTGCCGTTATCACTGATTGGGGAGTGGTAGCTGTTGATTTTTTTTTAAATGGAGTAAAATTTCAGGTAGGTGTTTGTTCTGACCCTCTAGACACATTTTCTTTATTTAGCTGACATAGAATTGAAGAAGCAAGGTCAGGCTGTCCCTGGAGCAACTGGAACTTATAGGCCCTGCTTAAGGGTGAAATCATGCTGCCGCCCAGGGGATTTGAACCAACAACCTTCTGACCCCGAGAACAGTATCCCAACCCCCTGAGCGACACATTGATTTAAAAAAAAGGTTACTTAAACACAAGCACTACAATACCATGACAATGAGTCGGATAACTGAGACAGCTACCAAGTGATTTAGGGGTGGGTTGTGTATATGGTGGGGGGAATGGCGTGAGATATCATCCTACTCAGAACAGCGGGCAATTTAAACTTATGAATTGTTTTTTTCTGGAATTTTCCGTTTAATGTTTTTGACCTGACAGATAATTGAATCCGCAGAAAGCAAAACCACAGATAAGGGGGGACCACTGCATTATTAAAGTAAAATGAGAAAAATCGTTTCTATTCTGCAGTCACTGACCATGTCTGTGTCTGATTTATCTCACACCTCTTAGTGATTCATGTTATTTCCAGATTCTTCCATTTTAATATTATTCAGCGGCAGTTTTCTTTAAATAAAGAGTGATGCAAGAGAACTCTGCTTAGGGGGACTTTCCATCCCTGACACAGTCCAGGCTCGGGGGCGGACAGGCATGGGACGGGACCGAGGCCCACTGTTTACAGAAGGGTACCACATGGATGGTCCAGTGTTCTCAGCCCAACGCTGCCACATCTCGGAGTTCGCCAAACTTCTGCAAGTGCATTCTGGGATCTGTTCCAGCCCTTTTCGCAATTAATTGTCCATCAGTGAGCAGTTTTTTTTAAGAAAGAGATTTATTTACCGTGTTCAGTTTTCAGTGTAACTGGTAGTCATTTAATGATGCGTGTGTACGGTTACAGGCTGGCAGTGATCGGTTATGAAGGCACATCCTCATTGAGCATGGTTGCCCGTTACTGGTCGTTACTGGTCGTTACTGGTCGTTACTGGTCGGTGGTGGTGTCAGGAATGCGTAGTCTCTTTGAAACACTAAAGGCCAGGCGAACAGCGATGCAGCAGGCTGAAAAGATGTCCTACTAATGTCCTACTGCACGGGCACTGCACGGGCACTGCACTGTCCCTGTGTCTTATTTTTTTGTAATAGTAATAGTTGTTTTTATGTATTACATCTATTTAATATTCCCATGTTTTTTCATATCTTGGCCATATGTAGGTTGGTAACTTTACAGTAAAAGTATTTTTTCTCCATGTAAGTAACACGTTTAGAAATCAGCTTGTGACCTGTTAACATTTTGTGGCTGCCAGGTTTTGAACCAGACCACATACAGCACAAGTGGCTCAAGAGCGATAAGCATTTTATGGCCTATTTTTATGGGTATGGCCTATTTTTTTCTATTTTTAAAGGGCGGGGGGCACGTCAGAGGGGGGCTAGAACACTTGTAGGCATATATGCTGGTCCCGTCATGTCTGGAAGAACTGCATCCCCTGTACCTGTCGTACTGTTGTTTCATGTTTCAGAATTTTGGCATAGACTTGGTACTGAAGTATTATTTTTGTGATGCCTATATTCTGTTAAATTGGGGCCTTCCGGTCACAAAACTCTAATACTGTAGATACTGTAGTGCTTGGCGATTATTATTATTATTATTATTATTATCATTATGCAGATCCAATGGCAAATGGCATGCTGGTGCTCTTAGGGTTCTGAGTACCGGCAGTACCCCAACATTGCTACAAGGAAAAGTGCGTACGCCAAGTCTGAATCTGACATGGATATAAGTACTTTTCCCTTAATAAATCTGAACTTTGGCATGGATTTTGCATAAGCACATTTTATAAATGAGGTCCCTGGCCTGACATTCAGAGCAGACCTTTAAGCAGTCGGATGCTGAAACAAACTAGATGTTTCAGTGCAAAATGTGCATGTAGCACAGTGTCGCCCCTGCCTTTTGGTTCGGACCGAGTATAGTTTAGCTAAATAGCTAATTAAGGTGTGTTAATTTACTTAATCTATTTAACGGATCTCCTTAATTTAATTTGATCTCAGCTGTGTGACATCATAAATTATTAATATTGTTTGGTGACGTACATTATGGGATTGCCACATAAACCAACATAATTTTGTAACCCCCCCCCCCACTGTTGGTGTAGTACATCCTATCATTTTATACCTTTTTAAAGCCACCCCCTTCCTGTGACAGTGAGAAGCTGAAAATGGCCACCAGTTCATGTGGTGGAAGCCCCCCTTAAGTATCCCCCAGGCTGGAATACCACGCCAGGGCCAAAGCAGACTAATTAGCGATCTGTCCTAGCAAGAACAACAACACGAGGCGGGAGGGCGGTGCTGGGGCTACGCTGACCTGCCAGGCTCACAGAGAAAAACACGGCTCCGTAAACAAAGTACTAGTTTGACGTTTTTTGTTTTTTTTTTCCTGATATGCAATTAGAATCATATGCAAAACGTGGACATTCTGCATGCAGCAGCTAATGAGTATTGGCACATGGAGGTCATACATTAGTCACACATAGTCTGTACAAATAAGTCGTCTGAGTAGTGATGCTTCCTGAACCATTTGCTGTATTTTTTGTCCCCACTAGATGGAGCTCTCTGGAAAAAAAAATGGCACAAAGCATGTCCCCAAACAAACCAAGAGCACCATCTAGTGGGGTCAAAAATCACAGTGAATGGTATATGAAGTCATTTAGTCCATCACTACGTCCAAGCCACACCTGAAACAATATGAAGGCCTGAATCTTTAAAGTACATCTGTAATGTGTAATTCACAGCGAGCCTGAGGTGGTTCAGCCAGGGTGGGTGTGCAGTATATACTTAAAAAACAAAGCCTTCCTCTGATAGTGTTTCTTTGCATTTTTGAGTTGTACACCAGCACTCTCATCAAAAACAGGATTTATATATTTTAACATATACGGTCCTCATCTTGTTTGAATTTAAAACAGAATAAATCATGATTTAATCATCCAATTTCAAGGGACTGCTGACCAATCCTTTGATAATTCAACCCTTCTGAATGGAGAAAATATGTGGAACAGGTGAATCGTAAATACAATGTTTGGATACCAAAATACAATGCTTTATCGTGGAAGGACGTTATCAGGACATTATGTAGAAAACAGAATTCCTGGGATATTGTGTCTTAAAAACTATTTTAATTTGCATTTGCTATTGTTTTCTGCTATTTGACTGTTTTACGGAAAAGAATCTGAGGTATGTGTTACTGGATTGGTGTAAATCAAAGTGAGAATATGAACACAGTTATATGAAAATTTTCTTAATCTTCTTGCAGAATAATTATTAGATTAAATAATTCATGTTCAATCAACAAAACTCAATATTGAAAGGACTTTCTTTATTAGTCCCAGCAGAGAGGAAATTAATACATAAATATCTTTATACAAAAAAAGAGCGAATCAGACTCCCAGAAGACAAAGATGCGGGAGACAGAAGAACCAGGCGTGGTCTGGACGGGCGGGTGGGTGCAGCTGGGAGGGGCGGAGCTTCAGGCCGAAGTGTCAAACAGCTTCTCGATCATCTCCTCCACCTGATCTGGCCTGTACTTGTGGTACTTCTCGGGATTTTTGGTGAATGAAATGTTGGCGTACCTGTGAGGGGCAGGTGAGGGATCACGCATCAACAGAAAGCAAAGCATTATGGGAATAAGAGGCCGTGTCAGCAGGCGGCATGGAAGGGCCTTCCCACCTGTTTAGGAATGCCCGGTAGGCCTCAGAGACCACCTTCTTCTGGGCCTGCCGTATGGCATCTCGTTGCTCCTTGTCTGGGATGGCCCACACCTTCTGGATCTTGCACAGCTCTTCAAGCCCGTCATTAAAGCCCTGCAGGCACATTCCCAAGGTTAAAGTTCACCTCTAACCACGAGAGGCTCGTAGAGGAACCGCTATCGTGAAAATCGATCCAGGCTGGGGCTCATAATGGCCCCCACCAGATAGTGGCTCTTCAACGTTCCTACCTTGAACTTGTCTTTGATCATCTGACGCTCTTTATCCTTCAGCTGAAGAAGGGAAACAGAAACACAGATCAAAAGGTTTTGTGAGCGAGAGGAAAGCATCAAGCCGACCAATTACGCAAGTCCTCACAAGAGCTAACAGGAGAAAACACAATGTCAGCCTGCAACAGGTCTCTTTGAAGACGCCTTCTCTTCTGCTGAAGCTTGCATGTATCATGCAGACCAGGAGAAGCTTCTCACCTTGGTTCCTGGCTGAAACATGGGCATGTTTCTGTCATTCAGGTAGTCTGTGACCTTAACCCAGCTGCAAAACATGACAGAGCACAAAGGGGGGGGGGGGGGGGGGTCAAAAGACTGACCATAAGCACTGATCCTCACCCTGACATCATAAATGCAGGTTTCACACCTTCCACAATCCACATTCAGACATTCAGGTGGTACGATGGTGGTCATTCCAGCCAGTTCCCCCACTTCACAGACTGGGTGGAATGCTCACCTTTGCTGGTATATCTTAATCTGCTCCTTGATCAGCTCACGGTAGGAGCTCTCCGCCCTCTTCTGGGTGACGGCCACCAGCTGGATCAGCTCTGACCTGCAAGGTTAGCGCTGGGTCAGGTTCTGACATGTGAAAAAACCCAGTCGACAAGAGGCTGTGGGTCAGTATCAGCCAGCTACGTGTGCAGTGAGCGGTCAGTGGGTGGGGCTTTCAGCGTGACCATCCTGGAGATGCTGGACTTCAGCAGGTAGCCATAGTGTAGTCATGGTGTATGGATCTGTACGTCTGCGGTCATCATGTGGTTATGTCTGCAGTTAGCCAACGTAATCTTAACAGGGCAGGTCACCCCAAAACTGAAATAAGATTAATAATAAGAACGTTTTAGAGGGACTTTAGTGCCATGTATCCATGTATCGGTGTGTGGAGTTCGGTAGAAGAAAATAGTTCCTACATTAAACTGCTCACTTCAAAGTCTTGAGTATTGTCTTGAGTAACAGGGTCATGATTTCTAGTAAGAGACGCTGCTGTTCAATTTTCCTGATGTATTTTTCAGCCCTTTAATCACCGCAGAAAGAATGCCATTCACTCCCATTATATTCGAGAGAAGCCTGACATTCCCACGGCCGATATCTACAACATTAGGCAACTGCCAGCAGAACAACCGAGATGGATAGACAGCACTAAAGCCCCCCTAAAACATATGTTTTTCAGTTTTGGGGTGAACTGTCCCTTTAAGCATCAGCTGAGTCTCTGTTTGTAATACGTATAACAGTGCGATAGACGGGCACGCGGATGGATGGACGAGTAGACGGGTAAACAGAGGCACCTACTTCTCCAGGGACTTGAGGATGTAGTTATAGTTGTTGTGCAGGAAAATGGCGCTTAGGGCAGAGTCCTCATACACCTTAGACTTGCTGAGAAGGTTCAGCTGCAGGTTCCCTAGCACCTTGCCTGAGAACAGAAAAGCATCCCCCATTGTGACTCTCAACACAAACCATTCGCTGTAGGAAGGGCGACCTGCAAAACCCACACTTTGATGGACCCCTCGTCAAACACATCAGTTCATATTATGAATAGCTACCATCAATGTCGTGTTGACAAAGTCCTTCGAGCAGAGCAATCCTTGGTTGCACAAAGCACATATATACATAAAGGCAATCACAGCAGTAGTTCAGGAACAGTCCACAGGGGGGAGCCTTTCACAAGAGCACAATGACATGAGACTCTCCCAGGGCTTCAACCTATAACCTTTTGGTTTAAGGATGAGAAGATCCATTCACTTCTCCATGCATACAATCTCAGTCCTGGCAGCTGAGGGACTTACAGATGTAGGTGCTGAGAAGTTTTCGGCTAAACTCTAAGGAGCTGTAGCTGCTGGCTGAGGAGCTCGTCTCTGAAAAAGGAGTGTGAGAAAAACAAAGTAAAAATCACAGCAGCTTCTACAGTAACTACAAACTGCTGCTAAATCACCCCAATAATGACGTCAGCTCTGTCTGACTCACTAAAGACACTAATGTCACTTTTCTGAACAACACATGGAATACCTTTTACATGGATCTCTCCTGAATGTTTGGCAAGAATTAACTACAGGGAGAAACACTTGGAGGAAAAAGAAAACAACCAAGATAGCAGAGTAACGACTGAGACAGCAGAGTAATGACCGAGACAGCAGAGTAACGACTGAGATTGCAGAGTAATGACCGAGACAGCAGAGAAACGACCGAGAAAGCAGAGTAACGACTGAGACAGCAGAGTAATGACTGAGATAGCAGGGTAACAACCGAGACAGCAGAGTAAACTGCCTTTACAAATCATCAACATCATACTGCCATCGTCATAAACAGCAGCAGAGCACCTGTTCATGCAACGATGGCAGAGTAAGTGAGCTGTACCTGAGAATTTCACAAATTAAAATAAAAGTGATGAAAAAATTCTAACGAGGACAGCGACTTAACTCACCAATTTGCCATTATAGTGGCTCAACTAGTCCTTGGATACTGGGGGGAAGGTGGTTGAACGATTTCTTTACATCCTTTCTTTTTCCTATTCTAAATTTCAAAACAGTCTGACATATACACCCCTCCATTCCCAAAAGGGGGCGCTCTTCTCTGCTTACCTCGGGGGTCTAAGGGTATATTGTAAGTATCCCCAAGGACTACAAGGCAGAGGCATAGGAGGGAAACAGAAGAGAGAGAGAAAGAGAGAACGAGGGAAGGGAGAAAGAGGCACAGTGCAACAGGTTAAAAAGTCTTGTTAGTACACAGTAAGCAGCCCCACCCGCCATGGCCTGATGGGGGGGACGATGAACCTGCAGGGGGCGCCATCCGACATCCACAGAGACAGAATGACCAAAAACAGCTGCTGAAGTCAGGGGTCATCAGCATCTTATAAAGCTTACACTGAGACCTGTGCGACAGGAAGGGGGCGCTGTGAAGCTCTCAGGCGAGTTACAGTCATTACACCAGAGTGTACAAGGGGTTCTACATCAAAAAGTCATCTTCAAAAAGAGGTTTCACAAAGCATCACAATTTGGGACTTCTCAATCAGTACTAGAGCTTCCATCTTGACTAAAGTCACACCTGTATATTACAAATATAAACACTGATTTTGATTATTTGCCGAATTAATTTGGTAACAGCTCATTAATTTGGTAACAGCTCATTTCAGCTTCATTTCAGCTTCATTTCAGCTTCCACAGTGACCCTTCCCAATATAACTGACAGCTGACGTCTGCTGCTAGATGTTGTGGTCCACCTGCCACCACTCTCAGAGTCTGGTAAGATCTACTATAACATCATCACCTTCAGGTACAGAGAAGCAGTGGATATGCCTGCTAATGTAGGCACTCTCTAGGGAGAGGACAGCTCCCCCTGCTGGCCAGGAAGCTGCAGAGACGGCAAGGAAACGGGTAAGCCAACATGCCGGGAAAGTGAGGGAGGTACACAGGGAGCCGAGCGACAGGAGGCAAAGGTACAAGAAATAAAGATGCAGGAGATGTATCCCACCAGGGGGCGATGTAGGGCAAATGGGACAGCAATTTCAAATGAAGGGACTCCAAGAAATGAGGTTGAGGTCCCCACCATGGAAATGACATGGCCTGCTGTTTCAGCACAAACAAGTGTATGTACCAAACGTTTGCCACCACTGGGGTGCAGCAGCAAGCTCACAGGACAAGATTAATATGCATCCCACTCTTCACCAGCCTGGAGTCACAGTGCAGGGCTGCTTGTTAAAATAGCTTCTATATTAATTTGTCAATAAACCGATTAAGTGGTGGATGAACTCCATTGTAAGCTGGAGACCCATGTGCTCTGTACACTGTCACATGACAGGAAAGGGAGGAGCCTCAGTCTTTGCTAAAAACGAAGACGTAGGACAAAACATACAGTAAAACCCTCACGCTGCACTGTAATTGACAGAACGGTTCTACATAATGATACCCATGCACCACAATCACCCCCCCCCCCACGCCTTCTGCCCCACCTTGCGAAGCCAGCATGGCCCCTGCCGTCTCTTGGAAATCCAGCAGCTGCTGCAGGAACAGAATGGCCTGCGGGGGCACAAAGACACGGCAAGGATGCAAGGAGAATCAGGGAAGTGGGGAGCAAATACAACACGGCACAGGAAAGCAGTCGCCAGAGGCCAGCGGCAGGTCATTACGATATCCCCGCTTGTTCTAGCGTCTTCCCTGGCACTTCCCGGTGGCCTGCTTACATTGCTGGTCAGCTCGTGCACAGTGCCATCCTTGGGCATGTTGTACTCCTTGTCTGGGTCATTCTGTCACAAGGAGGGGAGCGGATGTGAGTTACGGATGGATCCTGTGACGTAGCTAGTCTCCAAAACGCAGTCACACGCAGACGCAGTCACATACAGATGCAGTCAGACATAGACAGACACACAGATAGACACACAGAGGCTCTCCTCTCGAGCCGGTACGGACAGCACCGAGCCGGACCGAGCCGGTACGGACAGCACTGAGCCGGTACGGACAGCACCGAGCCGGTACGGACAGCACCGAGCCGGACCGAGCCGGTACGGACAGCACCGAGCCGGACCGAGCCAGAAAGGGCAGCACTCAGCAGAGTACATCGAAGTCCTCGCACAGACATGTGGTTTGAGTGGCAGTAAACACCACTGCCTAGCAGGATATTTTACTAGTTAAAGGTTTTGGAAGAGACAGAGCCGCACCTTGATGCTGTCGGCGAACTCCTCCAGAGCCTTCGCACCAACTGTCTCCATGGAGGTTATGAGGGTGGGGAGCTTGTTCTTGGTGCTGGCTGCAGTTCCCTGGGGGACAATGTGGCGTCACGGTGTCATGTGACGGAAAGCCTCCTCCGTCTCACGACACAGGAACGACCATCCCGGTTCCCCACCTGCAGCGTGGTGTCAAACTCCGGCTTGGTCTGCTTCAGGTGCCGCAGGATGGGGAAGATGGTCAGCACAGCCGAGTAGTCGTGCCGCAGGGTGGCTCGGCGCGCCGCGGACACGATGCCTTCACCCTCCAGCATCAGGCTGTCCAGGGCCTCCTGAAGACGAGAGGTGGCTCATCCAACACCAGGGGGCGCTAGAGAGGAAAACCCTAACACCTAACCCTACCCATAACACCTAACCCTAAGGCTGTTCAGGGACAGGAGGCGCGGTGGTTACAAGGAAACAGCCTGATATGGCCACTCACTCCCATGTTTAATCAGGAAATGAGGTCAACAGCGTCCGCAGCCACCTGCATATCATTTCTGAATTCCCTCAGATATCCTGAAGCTTTAAGGTTCGGCCGTGAAAGACCTCAGAGGTCACCACGATGCAGCAGGCAAAGCCGGCGCCCCCGGACCTGGATGAGCGAGTCGAAGGTCTTCTTTTGGTGGTGCTCGGGGATGATCTCCGTGAGCAGGGCGTACTCGCTCTGCGCCAGCTTCACGAACGCGCTGATGCAGTGGATGTAGGAGTCGATCTCCACGTCCAGCATGTCGTCCTTGCCTGAGGAGGGTGCGGCAGGGAGCCGGTAAACGAGGGGGCTTTCAGCCTGGCCATCAGATTTCACACTCCTAAACATATTAACTGTTTTCCTGTCATATCTGATGGGGCTGCCTTTTCGGAGGGGCCGCATATGAAAATGAGGGGGGCTCTACGGTTTAGTCTTACATGATAACTTCTAAACTTCATAATGCCTGCAGACCTGATGGCTATTATTATACTGAACAGGTGCTAGTTCACCCAAAGCGACAAGGCAGCCAATAGCACATAATAGCACATAATCACACGATAGGGATGAGAGTGACCTGAAGGTCACCTGCCACGCTCTGCTCTCTCCTGCTCCATCCAATGCTTATTACAATACATTATGCAGATAAATAGGATTAAAATGAAAAATCTGGTAGGAGGGCATAGCAATACAGGCAGCGGGAAATCTCAACCCAGCGTGAGAAATGCTCAGGCGACATCATAACGCTGCACGTCCGTCCCGAATATAGGTGGCGTTTCATAAATGGTCAAAGAAAACCTCCAGGAACAGAAATTTCAGCTGGAAACCTTCATAAAATGTATGTAAAAAAAGGTATTTGTCCATAAGGTAATGACTGGACTCATTTCTCCCCTGAATGATAGGGGAGATTCCCACTCTACCCAGAATCCTGTGGGTGATGTAGACACGCCCACCCCGTGTCCGCCTCGGGCGTACTCACCTGCGGCTGCCCCGTGCTTCTCGTTCAGGGCGTCAGAGACGTGTCTGACCCGCAGGTCAAGATCGTGACCTAATGGAGTATTGGGGGGGGGGGGGGGGATGCGTCACGCAACTGGCTGTTAATCCAGTTGTGCGTGCGGCTGGGCCAAAGGGTCGACTTGGGACTCCCCTAGAGAAATTCCCCGACCACCAGACACCCAGAAGCAAAAGCAGAGGGTGGGGGGCTTGGCACAAGACCCTGTGTGTGTGCGTGTGTTTTACCCGTGTTGTTATACGCTACAGGGGAAGCCGGACGTCAACGGAGCTCTGTGTCATTTTACACGTGTGATTTACAGGACTTGCCCAACCAATTAAAAAATAAAATCTTTAAATAAAAGCATCAGCAGAGCTGCTGCGGTCCGGCTGGCTCCTGTCCGCTGGCTTTGGGTCAAAAACAACGGAACGCGTTAAAAAAACAAAAGAGCAAAAGAAAATCCCAGGATGGGAGGGGGGGGGGGACAGCAACTCGGCACCGGGAAAGAGGCGAGGATGGATTACCTTCCAGAGGAGTGAAGTTACAGCCCCCCCTTTTCCCTTCGAGCGCGTGCTGAGAGTACTGTTTCAGAAGGTTCTGAGCCTTACGGATCGTCCCTGTTCCCACGGAGACAGAGAGAGAGAAAGAGAGACGGGGTGGGGGAGGGGGGCAGCCCAGGAAGTGAAAGGATCGGTCAGAAAACAGGGAGGAAAGCTAGGAAGTGAGAACTGGACCAGCAGCCCCAAAGTCCCTCCACCAAACACCACAGAACCGAGGTGGGGGGAGTCCTTGGAGACCACGGGCTAGCTACACGACACAGCAGGACACAGCAGAACACAGCAGAACACAGCAGAACAACACACACCCCAACCTCAGGGTGGAGGAACACACAACAGCAGCTAAAGCAAACACATACAGTGGAGGTTATTCGTCATTATTCACATGAAAATACACACAGACCAATGCATTTCATCAATAACAGTGTTAATACTGTCATTCAGTTACAGATGCATCATCACTATCATCATCATCTTCTCATAGCATGTTTTAATCGTGTTCCTCAGTTTCACTGTGAGCTGAGCATGCCTACACTTCACGGGCACATGGCAAAGCTGGCGCAGTCAGCGATGGCCTGATCGGCGTGCTGTGTTAGTAAGTGCACATCACAGAGAGACCATGAGCCGATGAGTTTAAACAGATGGATTATGGGTATTCATGCGATGCCGTGGTAATTACCAAGGGGGGTAAGATGATCAGCCTATCACTATCACTGACCTCCTGATGTCAAGCCGGATCCTCCGCGGCAGCGCCGTACAACCGGCTAACTGCTGCCCCAAAGCATTATGGGAAATGCAGGAGCATGACACGCTCCGATAAAAACAGATGCTGAGCTAACAGATGTGTCAAGGATTCAGCTATATCGCTAACGCTTCCTGAAACACCTCGATCTTAATTCTGCAGATTCTGACTATGCTTCTCTTGTGCTGGGAACAGGGAACAAAATTAAGAAAATGAAAGCCTGGTGACGCGTGGAAATCAGAGATGAGACACGGGTGTGGGACTAGGAGCGCGAAGAGACGACTCTTGCTAGAGGTTAGCATGACGTTGGCGGAATCATCCGGGCCAGTGGCGGGAGGCAACCTGAGTACCGATTCCGTGAATATTAAGCTTCTCTGGCTTGTTTTTATTGGTCGGCCAATGCAGTGGGACCTCTCCCATTGGCCCACCCTCTTTGTATTAGTCACTCCGCCTCTGTGTTGCCCGCCACATTAGCAGTGAGTACAGCTTCCTGGCTTGGGGGGGGGTCCTGCATTCTGGGTCTCTGCAAACTGTTGGAGGTTTAACATCCCCTCTGGCTGACGCTTCACCCAATCACGACGAGCCCTGAAGGCCCAGACAACTTAAAACTGTCTACGTGAATGCTCGGGCCCTCTTGAGCGGCGTCAGAGTGCACGCCGCCTCACGATTATGCCTCCGGGGGGGCTGTGGCGCCGCCCTGGTGGCCAAGGCACTCTTGCAGTGCAGTGAAACACGAGTTTCAGTCGGACACAAGCAAGCGATGGCAGAGGGTGCATGACAAACTGAGGGAGGATTTTTACCTGGGATGTACACTGCCATTGACATCAACAAACAAACAAAAGAGAAGAGAGAGCCTGTTAATTAGAGTATATTCAAGTGGGGGGGGGCAAATGTACAGGGACAGCCATTTACCCATCATCAGTGCTCTAAGCGCCCCCTTTTTTGTGATAAATTCGATTTCCGGGCGTGTCTGGCTGAGATTTAAGACCAGTGCAGGGGATTGTGGGATATCGCTGGGTGCGATGCACAGGCTGAGCCTGCAGGGGGAACCGTGGAGTACGTCCGCTACGCAGGAGGGCAGAGGGGTGCTTACCCGGCCTCTTGGGCGGCTTCTTCGTGGGCGTGTCCTTGCGCTTGATTGGCACAGCAGGGGAGTAGAGCACTCCCGAGGAGGCGCTGTTTTTGCGGAAGTGCTCCTTCAGGCCCTTGATGGAGCGATCCAACTGGCTGGAGCGGATCTGATAGTATACATTCATGAAGTCTGTGGGGGGGAAGCAGGACGAGGCAAACTCCTGGTCAGAAAGACGAGTACATCGGACACCCATGTGAGGCCCCCTGCCTTTGCAAAACATCTGTGTCACATAACCTGTCACCTGACCCGTCAGTGGACGTCCCCCCATTCCTGGCCCCTCCCTCGCCTCGAGGTCTGGGAGCACCTGGACCTCCTAACTCCCAAGGACACGCAACCACGACCCTGTGGGGAAACCCCGACAGAACACGCTCGCTAGCGACGTGGTCCTGTACCCTGGTTGCGTCCGTACTCCACCAGCCAGGCCGAGATGCAGATGATGTCCTGCAATGCGGCCTCGGGGAGGTGCTCCAGCACCACTTCTTCCTGCACCTCCAGGTCTTCGTCCGTCCCGATGGCATCCAGGATGAGGATGGGTGGCACCGGCTTGCTGTAGCGTGTCAGCAGGCTGCGGAACTCCGCCTCCAGCAGCTCCTTGCCCTTCTCGAAACGTGCTTTCTGCAAATGGCCAATGACAGCAGCATGCAAGTAAGCCGGCTCAGGGGATCCGACACACATATCACGTTCTTACCTCAGGATTTAATTAGTATATCTATTAGTCAACTAGATCAGGGGTTCCCAGCCTACTGATGTCCACGGGGCGGTTTACGTCTGACAAAAACTATATCTGAGGTTGTTATGGGCCTGGAGCAACAATCAGGCTCGTTCTCCCAGTAAAAAGAAATAAAACACGTGAAACGGTGTCTCCTACCACAGTGTTGAGCTCAGGACTGTCGGGGTTGTTATCCTGAAAGTACTCCACCGCTTTCTGGATCTTTGCAATGCAGGCCAGGTACTCGTCCAGGCGACCAGCAGGTCTGAATAAAAAAGAAATAAAATAAAACAACATACAGAATGATCCTTCTGTTATCAGACACCAACATTACTGCCATTTATCTCACTCAGAAACCTGAATACCGACACACGGCAAAACATAGGCTTTACAGGCAACTTAAAAAAAAAAAACTTCCTGGAATTGATCACCTTTCTGGTGAAGCAATTCTTTTTTAGGTGACATCATCACAGAATTCCCATAATCCCATGCTGCTTCCTGTGGCTGCCCAATTGGCAAGCTTGACATGTACATCAGACTCTGCTCGGTTAAGGAGGGGTAAGGGGCACTGCAACAGCATCATCCCTCACAGCAGCCACATCCGCCCCCACACCACCCTCACCCTTCCTTGATGATCTTGTCGGTCTCCTTGGCCACGTGGTAGTAGCTGATGACGTGGTCCAGGCAGGACAGGGTCTTGTCCACGTTCTCCTGAAGCCGCTGCAGATTCTCCGTCTGCTTGTGCACGGGGATGATGGAGTTCTCCAGCTGCATGAGGCGGCTCTCGAACGATGACAGGATGGACACCTGGCACGTGGGGGGGTGGCGGGGGGGCAGTATTTACACACCTCATTCCATTGCATTCAATTAAATCTGCTGCTCACCCACGCAGAGTGAAAATGCTTCTTTAAGCAGAGATGCTCAGAACTTCCCTGACTGTCAGTGCAGCTACAGGGCTGGGTATAAACAGGACCCCCCCCCCACCCCACACACACCCCTAGGGTCCAAAGACACTTAGCTAAAAACTACAAACCACATGCTAATATACAGCACTAACAAAAAAAAAAGATTAACTTGGTATTAAAATAATTCAAGTTTTGTGGCCAGCTGTGTCACTGTCAGCCACTGTCATTCACTGTCTGTCACTGTCCTTGCACAGCCGTGCGAAACCACAGAGAGCGACACACAGCCAGACCTCTGGGGCTCTACCTGCTCTTACCATGCTTTTGGTTAACTGGTTGCTTTTATCCAGGTTTTCACGAATGAAGGAAAGCTGGTCCTGCTCCTGTGAAACAAACGCGAAACGAAAGGAGGGTCAGGGAGCATTCCGGAATGACGGAAGAGCACGAATGAAACGGCGAAGGTGTGGCCTGGAGGAGATCGCGGAGCAGATCATGAACTACTCATGTGCAAGTCTGAATGACACGGATAATGACCTCACTGCCCGATTCAAGATGACGGGGAGCCTGAGGAAGCGCGAGTGGAATTAAAATTACCAGAATAAAGCTTATTTTGAGCATGTTATGAATAGACTTGGTGCATGTGAGAAGACAGTGATGACTGCAAAAGCTGAAAAAAGAGAATGTGGACGACCAGTAAGCAGGCGGAAGGATTTAGTTATAACATGAACATGACATTTGGAAACCAGCAATTCGTACCTACATGACGGCACTTAACTATAAATGCGATTTAATTTACCTATTTACATTCGTCATGCTAGTACAAAAATACAGGGTTGACACATGAAAAAATCCCCCAATCTGTTTAAAATCAATATTAAGTAAAACCTATTTGTGTGTTATATCCCCGTACTAGCGGTTAGGTTGTAGTATTTGGATGCGTTGGTGTAGTACATAGTTCGTTTTCGTGCGTTTCTGAAAGCATTTAAATTTACATTGTAACTATACACACATGCATCCGTCTGATTGTTGTACATCTGGCTATGATACATATATGGTTTAAAAACACCGATCGTAGTGCCCACTATGCAGCAGACGGTGCCCCTGCCAATACAAATAAATCAAGAACATTTCTCGATAAAAAATAAATGTTCATGCTAGCAAATGTCGGAAAGGAGTGTGCAGTGTCGCGTCTGTAGATATGCGGACGGCTCGGTGCTGCGGCGACCAGTGACAGCGGCATGATCGGGTTCAGATGGAGCGGTTTGGAGCCGCCCCATACGGTCCCCGGGCCTCCCGGTCCATCTCTCCACGTCCCCCGAACCGACCTGCTTCAGCTTCTCCTCGATCTCCCTCTTCCGGGCCGACGCATCCTCGGTCGGGATCATCCTGGGACGCATCCGGGCTCCGCTGGACTTTCCGCGGTAGCGGGTTCAGTTAGAAAACACAAACCCTACAGGAACTCCCTGCTCGAAGGGATCCCCAGGAAGTCCCGTGATCCCGTTCCGGGCTTCGTTCCGGTTCCACCCAGCCAGCTCCAGCCTCCATTAGTGTTGTGGCAAAAGACATCCACAGTTTATCTCCAGACTCATTTCACTGGTGTGATCTGCGACTTCTACTTAACCAAAAAAAGTCGATAAACGGTCTTAAAACACAATTTTGCCCCGAAGTCGTCTCTTTGAAACTGAGCTGTTGTAATACCCCCGTGTGCCACAATGTGACGCTGTGCTGCAGAATGTATAATGCTTTTACCGACTCAGATCAGAATAGATTCGACCCCCATGTCAGCTGTCTTTAGCTGGATGCAAAATACAGTTTTTTAAAGTAACTTTATTGTGGTTGTGACTCCAGTTTATGGTGCAGCAAGGGCATCTACTGGGACAAAGTGCTGTATTTCAGCCTTCAGATGTGAAAGAGACAAAAAAGAACAAAGACAAATGTCCTACAGCTATGAATATTAAGACAGCAGCAGTGTTGGACACCCAGTTTCACCAAAACGAGTAGTTACCGTTTAGCACCCGGCTTCCCCAGAACCGCTCAAACCGGAAACACAAAAAATAGCTGAAAGTCCTTCTTCCATCTTTATATAAATAAATATTTACAACGTTATACCATTCTGTCACCACAGAAATCATGAACTCATCTCTGTATGTACAAAACTGTGGTAGGTCGCCGAAATCATTAATAATCCCATTCATTAGTAAAACATTCTAAATGAGAGGAAACATAGAAACCAAACAGACTTAATTTGTTAGTCTCTGTAGCACTAACGTTAATAACAAATAATTGGGATGTCAAAATGGTGTTATACAGTAGCTGAAAAAGTAGGTCAGGATACTCCTTCCAATTAATAAGGAATTCTGAGAAAGATTTTTCTAATTACATTTATAAAAAATCCCATAGCTAATATCAACTGATCCAGAATGCGTTGTAACCACAAGTCCGAATCTCTCACGATCCTTCTTGCTTAGCCATTGCCTGTGGGGGGAAAAAAAACCGGAAGAAACATGAAACTCTTTACAGACAAGGATACGGATCATGTTTGTACATCTGCCAAAACATGGGGCCAACATACAACATACGGGCAAATTCACACAGAAATACTGCATATAGTGATCCAACGGCTACAGGAGATGATGCAGATTCGTGGGTGCACTGTGTGTGTGTATGTGGGGGGGGGGGGGTTGGAGGGTGCAGCTGTGTGTCTTTCGATATCCATGTTAGCAAAGCTTAAGGTTTGCACACCTGCTTGAAGAACTGACGACCCAGGAAGCTGGTGGCCATGTTCTTCAGGTTGGTCCCGCCGCCCACCTTGCAGCGGATGTAGCCGTACAGGTTGGCACCCTGGAGAACCACCCCCATGATCACCACTGCCTGGGGGGGGGGAGGAGGGGGGTTATCCCTTCCTTCCATTTTTAATCATCAATTCACTTTACAGATCCATCCACTTTCTAAACACTTATTATGGTCAGAGTTGCTGAGGGGCCTGGAGCCTAGCCCAGACAGTATAGACCACAAGGCTGAGGGGCCTGGAGCCTATCCCAGACAGTATAGAGCACAAAGCTGAGGGGCCTGGAGCCTAGCCCAGATAGTGTAGAGCACAAGGCTGGGGGGCTGCTTGACAATTTACTGCAGCAATTCAAGTACCTTGTTCGCAGCTAGGATCTGAACCAACACCATTCAGGTCATAAGCCCAAAATGCTAACTGCTTAGCCTAATATGGCAGCATGACTAAGACAGGAAGGACCTGATCATGGGGAGGGTAGAGATGGTACTCCCCCTAAACTCACCAGCCATTTGATCTTAAAGGAGAAGAGGGTGCTGAACACAAAGATAACCCAGATTACAGGACACACGACCAGGCCCAGCCAGAAGATCCGAGCCTCGGAATCCGAGGATGCCTTCTTATCCTACGATGGAGGACATTTCTACAGGTTGGTATCTCAAACTGGTCGTTAGGTTAATATGAGAAAATACAGAAACACCGGCATGTTGGCACTGAAGACTTTAGGGAGCTTTTAATGTCATGTGGCTACAGTTTTTCCATCAAGAAGGATAAAATAAGTCCAAGAAAACAAATGAAAGTGGGGCTGGTACAGAAGCTCTTTGGGATGCAGAATACAAACGCAGACCAAACTGGGTGGGTGGTTACATACCTTTCTGGACTCAAATACCCAGTGGCTCTTTCCATCGTCATCCACCTGGTTCCACCACCTGAGACCCACCATCAGGCGGCCAGTGACATTCTGAGGGAATCCAGAACAAAGCAGATGTTAATGTCTCATGACTATGGGGTGTGGGAATTCATGTATTTTTAATCACGTTATTTGCGACACGTCGCTACGGTACAACACATGCCCCCTGCCTTTCTCCCTCATAACTGCAGTGTTCTCCACACTGTGTCACCTACAACGTGGACTGACAGGCTGTTTTTCATATGGCAAGGACAGTTTTTGCGAAAAACACTAGTATACGTCCTTGGCATTAGAGGCTAAGAACATCGAATCTTTGTGGAGAGCCCCAGACAGGTTTAGAAACTGAAAAACGTTTCACATATCCAACAGTGCTCATCTTTCTCTTTTCTTTTATTTCATACTTCCATTATTTTTTTCTAGTATGCATTAAAGTTAATCACTACAGAACTAAACAGGCTCCGGAGTTGATCATTTTCAGCAAAATCCAGACAGTGCCACAGCAAACACCAGGGTGGATAAGAGATTTTCCGTTGTTTCGAATTTTCAGGTGGAAATTGGATACAGATGCTTATGGTTTAATCACAATGTGTATGTCGGATAACTATGTATTTCTTTATGCACTTAGTGCCAGATAAGCTGGGAAGAGAGCATAGCGTAGTATTTTACTAAGTGCTTAACAACGGATTAGCAAAACTGCCAGCCAGCCAAGTGATCTTCACATGAGACAATGTAACTTCAAAATTGTAATCGCTTAGACATGCACCTTGACGGCCCAAAAGTCGCAGGACAGCAGCAGGATGATGGTGACCATGCAGGCGATGAAACTGCTGCTCAAAATCTCACAGAGCAGGTAGACGAGGATGGCGCTGACGCGGAAGAACAGGTGGAAGAAGCTGGCCATAGGGTGCCTGGGGGCAGAGCGGCAGGCTGGGGATCAGAAGCACCAACCACGGTCCCGCAAAGTCCCCTCTGACTCACTGCATTCGTGACCCTGCATTTCCTACACCGGCCACAGCACATCCAAGTGAATTTTACACCATTACTGGTTAATTATATGATTTTCAAGGAGAATTAGCTCATGCTGAACTCACTTGATTTTCGATTTGCGTGACCTTCCAGGAACATCTTCTTCTGCATCAAAAAGCGACACATCCTCTTCACTCAAGTTCTGTCAAAGAAAGGCATCAACTGTAAAAATCACTGAAGTGTTAAATGTATATATCATCCTCATCAATTTATTATAACTGGAAAGGGTGTTTAATAAAATATATTAACAGTATGGGGCACAACAACCGGTAACCAAGGCAACCGTAACAGTGTTCATCATCAGTTCCAACGTCAGGGCAGAATAAGGCAGGAAGGCAGACAGCTGCAGCGGACACTGTAGGAGTAACGCCTCAGACATGGATCCTGGATCTTTAAGATGCAGACGCCTCATCAGGACTACTAACACGATCAATCGCTGGAGTGACATGCCTAGACTTCACTTCACTTCACTTCACTTCAACAAACAGACCGGGGCAAATTTATTTCAGTAAAAAAATAAAGTTAATAAAAAAAATAACTGAGCAGGCAAATGAGAAACAGCTAATGACCTAAACCCCGTAAGAGTGTAGTGACCTTAATACCTTGACCATTAAGGTATATTCTGCCCTTGTAATGATTTTAGTACTTAAACGGTTTACATTTTAAAGATATTGAAATTCTTTACATACACTTAGCCATAAGAAGAAAATTATAAACACGGCAAGTTAGTATCTAAATTGGAAACTGTTCTGCAAGTAACAAACTTAAAAAACTGGAGTGACGAGTTAAAAAAAAAAAAAAATCAACCAGCCGTCACACTTTGCAACACTGATTATTCTGCTGTCACTAGTCAACAATGATACTGTAACACCGCCTAAAACGTAAACACGTGTATTTAAACCACACTACATGTTATTTCTCTCCGAAACAAAAAGTTCGCCGTATGTCTGTTTAAAATATTACACAGCTAGTCACTAACTTACTTGTCTCATCATGCTGAATTCAGCCTTACACTTCCTGGTAACGTGTCCCCAACCAAACAAAGCGTGTCCCTCTCGCGCCTGAAAGACCCAAAGCAGCGATCCTGTATTTACTTATCAACCGGGAATTAATCAACACGCATCCCTGAAAATGTACAGTTTTGACGAAGCAATTAACGCGAAACACTTGCGCCAAAACTTAAGAAAGGACCCCAACGAAAGACTGGCGGTCGGCAGCCATGTTTGTTGTGGCAGTGTGTGCCGGTATTGCGGTTCAGCAACGCGAGACGATGGACGGAGATGGTGATTCTTCGGTGACTTTTTCGCATCCTTTGCCATATCTTGATAAAATGTTTATATTTTCCGAAAGGATCAAAGATTCATTTCGTTTTAATTGTGTGCTGTGTTTGCCTAAAACGAACTATATAACGGCCTACAAGAACTCGCCCTCCAACCTGCGCCAACATATTGAGGTATGTAAACATTTCAAAACATAGCATGATAGCGGAGGACTGGCTTTAGAATTTAGATGATGGTTGAATCAATATCGATAATGTTTTCTCAATATAAAATCAACTAAAAATAGCTCCAGATTGACATTTTAGATTAGGGTTAAATTGATGTTGATTTATTTTCAATTAATCGGATTAAAATCCGCTGTTGATTCAACTTAAAACATAACGAGCGCTTTCAATTTGGTTTCAACGTCGCGTATCAACGTAGATTCAATATTTCTTCCTGACTGGGCACTGGGACGATGGTAGTGGTTTTGAGGCATGTGGGAACTATAGCCTCTTGCAGAGACAGATTAAACATGTTTGTTAGCACCCCTGCTAGTTGATCAGCACATGACTTCAGTGTGCAGCCTTGTACCCTGTCTGGTCCTACTGCTTTGGAGGCATTGAGATGTTGTTTTATTATTATTATTATTAAGGGTCCAAAGGACGAAGTCCTTATGGACCATTATTGTTTTTCTTAGGATTATTAAGGGTCCAAAGGACGAAGTCCTTATGGACCATTATTGTTTTTCTTAGGATTATTATTATTATTATTATTATTATTATTTTTCTGCCCTAAAACTGAATGTACAGCCTAAACTGTAAGAGCTAGACCAACCAAACTTGGTCAGATGATGTCAATTCCTACCCACTACTCAGGTTGTCCTACCCAGTCCTGCCAGCCAGATGGGGGCGCCTTAGCGCCCCCCAACACGTTTCGGTCGATATCTCCTGTCCTGTTAGACCTACAATCGAAATTCTTTGTTCTACATATACAGACAGCAAAGCCCTACCAACTTGCCATTTGGACTATGAAGCTCCGCCTACTTAGATTTTTTGCTAATTTGCATAATTTGCCAATCCTACTTTTTCCTTAAAGTCCTGGCTTGTCCTACCAAATCAGACAAATGAGGTGTCAGACGAATCAGAATTCTCTGCTGATCAAGAATTATCCACAAAATTCAGACATTTTTATATCCTACGGCCATTAGCCACGCCCAAACAATGTCCAAATTTGGCCCGTTTTGGTCTGACGGCTATAACTTGGCCGTGCCTTGGCCTACCTTGACCAAATTTGAAATGCTACCTCCCTACACCATTCTGGGGACACGGTCCGAGGCGGGCCGCATTTCGTCAATAGGGGGCGCTACAACTAAAAACTGGCAATATCTCCTGACTGCCTTTGCCAATCTAACTGAAATTTGGTAGATATGTACTAGGAAGCAGCCTGTGGTCAGTCACCTACAATGGCAGTAATTATTCCTTAAAGAGTGGCCGCCATCAGCCAATCAAAATCAAGCAGGCATTTCACAGGCTTCTCAATGACCAATCTAAATCAAATTTGGGTGATACATTTGTGCTCTGACCCTCTGCCTAAACTGTAAAGGACACCTCACTCGGCCAGATGGGGGCGCAACAGTGACAACTTTTGCATTTCTGCCTATTTCTCGAGAACGGTGAAGCCTACAATCGACATTTCTTGCCAGGTCAATTCAGTACGACATGCCAAATCAAACAACATGTAGAACTTGCTTCTGCATCTTTGCGTTTTTGCATAATTCATATTGGTCTGAAAACAAGACATTTCGTTAACCTCCTAGGATTTTCACCAAACCTACACAAATCTGGTATCATTTAAATCAGGAGACAGTCATAATAAATAATTCATAAAAAAAATCATAAACTTTCCATGAGGTATAGTCACCAGCCACACACAAACCATACAGGTGCCATGCCCAATTCAATCAGACAGCTATATCTCAGGCCTGCCTCAGCCAATCATCACCAAACTTTAATATATCCTGTAGAATAGTAGTCCGGAAGGGCCCTCCAAATTTGGTGCCGATCGGTCAAACGGGGGCGCTACAACAACATAACATGTCTGTATAAACCTTGAAAATCAGTTCAACTTACATTTATCTCATTTCTGTTCTAGTGACATGTTACTGGTTAAAATATTTTGTACTGCCAGTTCTGTGAGTCATGCCAAATCAAGACATATGCAATGCCCAATGATAGTCATTTTCATTCCCTTGTGATGTTTAAAAACTTAATAAATAACATATTACTGTAACTTCTACAATGTTCAGCCCAAGTAGGTCATTCTGGTAGTACATCAATCAGGACATTGCCATTATGGATAATTCATAAAAATATCTTAACCTGTACGCTATGGCCACCAGCTACAACAAACCTGCACCATATCCATGCTCATTTCAATCAACCATCTAAAGCTCAGCTGTGCTTCAGCCAATCCTCATCAAATTTGACGGCCTAATGTAGTAAGGGACCTCAGACAGACCCTCCAATTTTGGTTCCAATCGGTCAAATGGGGGCGCTACAGCCACTGTCCATATATTTCTAAGACCCACCTTAGCAAATTCAGCTGAAATGTCCTTATTTCTCATAAAACCTTGAAAGAATTGTTACCTTTCCCTTCACCTGAGTCCATATTTCTTATTCACTTTCATTTTTCACCGATTTGCCTCATAGAACATTATCAGACTTAATTTACACATAAGAAGGCCTGAAAGTATTGAATACAATTTCTAAAATGGAGCGCTGACTCCACCTGCTGGCCACACTGTTTCCATGCCCATTTCATTAAAATAGCTATATCTCTGGCATGCTTCATCCAATCCTCACAAAATTTGACGCACATCTGTGTTACTAGACTTCAGAAAGACCTTCCAAGTTTGGTGGCAATCGGTCAAACGGGGGCACTACAGCCACTGTCCTAATATGTCTAAGACCAACCTTGGTTAATGCAGCTGAAATCTGCTTATCGTTTATTTAAAAATTAAAAAATTAATCACCTTTCCCTTCATCTAAGTCCATATTTTTAATCTGCTTATATTTTCCTGCCATTTGACTTTTACAAATCTTTCAAACTTCAATCTTTCTTCAGGCTGTGTACACTGCAGCAATTACAATTTTATAATAAATTGGCCAGCAGGTGGAGTCAGCGCTCCATTTCAATAATGCCTTCAATACTTTTAGCCTTTCTCCTGTCTAAATGTATAACCTAGAATATGATACAGCATGATATTACTGCTGTTACATGTCACAATACGCAACTCAGCACTTTGTTAAGAATATGCAACACAGCCTATGTTTACACAGGCAGTATAAAAAAGAAAACTGTAATATCTAGACTTACCAGACCAGGTATGAAGGTCCCTAAATCTACCAACTAGTCAGGCCATCTGACCCAAACCATGCATTCAGTCAGGCTAAGGCACTCCACC